>NC_090802.1:5009340-5177960 GCF_036512215.1 Solanum lycopersicum | reverse complement strand
AAATGCCAAATTTTTTCGTGGACGTCCGTCAAGACGTTGTCTATGAATACGGTTGGCCATCACGGGTTTTCTGGGCCATTTGGAAGGTCAAACGAGCCCCGGAGCGAGCATACGCCTCATTTTGACGATTTTCGTATGCTATTGCACACCATTTTTTGGGTGATCAGGATTCCAACGTCAAAAATGCCAAATTTGTTCGTGGACGTCCGTCAGACGTTGTCTATGCATACGGTTGGCCATCACGGTTTTCTGGGCCGTTTGGAAGGTCAAACGAGCCCCGGAGCGAGCATACGCCTCATTTTGACGATTTTCGTGTGCTATTGCACACCATTTTTTGGGTGATCGGGATTCCGACGTCAAAAATGCCAAATTTATTCGTGGACGTCCATCAAGACGTTGTCTATGCATACGGTTGGCCATCACGGGTTTTCTGGGCCGTTTGGAAGGTCAAACGAGCCCCGGAGCGAGCATACGCCTCATTTTGACGATTTTCGTGTGCTATTGCACACCATTTTTTGGTGATCGGGATTCCGACGTCAAAAATGCCAAATTTATTCGTGGACGTCCGTCAAGACGTTGTCTATGAATACGGTTGGCCATCACGGGTTTCTGGGCCATTTGGAAGGTCAAACGAGCCCCGGAGCGAGCATACGTCTCATTTTGACGATTTTCGTGTGCTATTGCACACCATTTTTTGGGTGATCAGGATTCCGACGTCAAAAATGCCAAATTTGTTAGTGGACGTCCGTCAAGACGTTGTCTATGCATACGGTTGGCCATCACGGGTTTTCTGGGCCGTTTGGAAGGTCAAACGAGCCCCGGAGCGAGCATACGCCTCATTTTGACGATTTTCGTGTGCTATTGCACACCATTTTTTGGGTGATCGGGATTCCGACGTCAAAATGCCAAATTTGTTCATGGACGTCCGTCAAGACGTTGTCTATGAATACGGTTGGCCATCACGGGTTTTCTGGGCCATTTGGAAGGTCAAACGAGCCCCGGAGCGAGCATACGCCTCATTTTGACGATTTTCGTGTGCTATTGCACACCATTTTTTGGGTGATCAGGATCGACTTCAAAAATGCCAAATTTGTTCGTGGACGTCCGTCAAGACGTTGTCTATGCATACGGTTGGCCATCACGGGTTTTCTGGGCCGTTTGGAAGGTCAAACGAGCCCCGGAGCGAGCATACGCCTCATTTTGACGATTTTCGTGTGCTATTGCACACCATTTTTTGGATGATCGGGATTCCGACGTCAAAAATGCAAAATTTATTCGTGGACGTCCATCAAGACGTTGTCTATGCATACGATTGGCCATCACGGGTTTTCTGGGCCGTTTGGAAGGTCAAACGAGCCCGGAGCGAGCATACGCCTCATTTTGACGATTTTCATGTGCTATTGCACACCATTTTTTGGGTGATCGGGATTCCGACGTTAAAAATGCCAAATTTGTTCGTGGACTTCCGTCAAGACGTTGTCTATGAATACGGTTGGCCATCACGGGTTTTCTGGGCCATTTGGAAGGTCAAACGAGCCCCGGAGCGAGCATACGCCTCATTTTGACGATTTTCGTGTGCTATTGCACACCATTTTTTGGGTGATCAGGATTCCGACGTCAAAAATGCCAAATTTGTTCGTGGACGTCCGTCAAGACGTTGTCTATGCATACGGTTGGCCATCACGGGTTTTCTGGGCCGTTTGGAAGGTCAAACGAGCCCCGGAGCGAGCATACGCCTCATTTTAGACGATTTTCGTGTGCTATTGCACACCATTTTTTGGGTGATCGGGATTCCGACGTCAAAAATGCAAAATTTATTCGTGGACGTCCGTCAAGACGTTGTCTATGCATACGGTTGGCCATCACGGGTTTTCTGGGCCGTTTGGAAGGTCAAACGAGCCCCGGAGCGAGCATACGCCTCATTTTGACGATTTTCGTGTGCTATTGCACACCATTTTTTGGGTGATCGGGATTCCGACGTCAAAAATGCCAAATTTGTTCGTGGACGTCCGTCAAGACGTTGTCTATGAATACGGTTGGCCATCACGGGTTTTCTGGGCCATTTGGAAGGTCAACGAGCCCCGGAGCGAGCATACGCCTCATTTTGACGATTTTTGTGTGCTATTGCACACCATTTTTTGGGTGATCAGGATTCCGACGTCAAAAATGCCAAATTTGTTCGTGGACGTCCGTCAAGACGTTGTCTATGCATACGGTTGGCCATCACGGGTTTTCTGGGCCGTTTGGAAGGTCAAACGAGCCCCGGAGCGAGCATACGCCTCATTTTGACGATTTTCGTGTGCTATTGCACACCATTTTTTGGGTGATCGGGATTCCGACGTCAAAAATGCAAAATTTATTCGTGGACGTCCGTCAAGACGTTGTCTACGCATATGGTTGGCCATCACGGGTTTTCTGGGCCGTTTGGAAGGTCAAACGATGCCCCCGGAGCGAGCATACGCCTCATTTTGACGATTTTCGTGTGCTATTGCACACCATTTTTTGGGTGATCGGGATTCCGACGTCAAAAATGCCAAATTTGTTCGTGGGACGTCCGTCAAGACGTTGTCTATGAATACGGTTGGCCATCACGGGTTTTCTGGGCCATTTGGAAGGTCAAACGAGCCCCCGGAGCGAGCATACGCCTCATTTTGACGATTTTCGTGTGCTATTGCACACCATTTTTTGGGTGATCGGGATTCCGACGTCAAAAATGCAAAATTTATTCGTGGACGTCCGTCAAGACGTTGTCTATGCATACGGTTGGCCATCACGGGTTTTCTGGGCCGTTTGGAAGGTCAAACGAGCCCCGGAGCGAGCATACGCCTCATTTTGACGATTTTCGTGTGCTATTGCACACCATTTTTTGGGTGATCAGGATTCCGACGTCAAAAATGCAAAATTTGTTCGTGACGTTCGTCAAGACGTTGTCTATGCATACGGTTGGCCATCACGGGTTTTCTGGGCCGTTTGGAAGGTCAAACGAGCCCCGGAGCGAGCATACGCCTCATTTTGACGATTTTCGTGTGCTATTGCACACCATTTTTTGGGTGATCGGGATTCCGACGTCAAAAATGCAAAATTTATTCGTGGACGTCCGTCAAGACGTTGTCTATGCATACGGTGGCCATCACGGGTTTTCTGGGCCGTTTGGAAGGTCAAACGAGCCCCGGAGCGAGCATACGCCTCATTTTGACGATTTTCGTGTGCTATTGCACACCATTTTTTGGGTGATCGGGATTCCCGACGTCAAAAATGCCAAATTTGTTCGTGGACGTCCGTCAAGACATTGTCTATGAATAACGGTTGGCCATCACGGGTTTTCTGGGCCATTTGGAAGGTGAAACGAGCCCCGAGCGAGCATACGCCTCATTTTGACGATTTTCGTGTGCTATTGCACACCATTTTTTGGGTGATAAGGATTCCGACGTCAAAAATGCCAAATTGTTCGTGGACGTCCGTCAAGACGTTGTCTATGCATACGGTTGGCCATCACGGGTTTTCTGGGCCGTTTGGAAGGTCAAACGAGCCCCGGAGCGAGCATACGCCTCATTTTGACGATTTTCGTGTGCTATTGCACACCATTTTTTGGGTGATCGGGATTCCGACGTCAAAAATGCAAAATTTATTCGTGGACGTCCGTCAAGACATTGTCTATGCATACGGTTGGCCATCACGGGTTTTCTGGGCCGTTTGGAAGGTCAAACGAGCCCCGGAGCGAGCATACGCCTCATTTTGACGATTTTCGTGTGCTATTGCACACCATTTTTTGGGTGATCGGGATTCCGACGTCAAAAATGCCAAATTTGTTCGTGGACGTCCGTCAAGACGTTGTCTATGAATACGGTTGGCCATCACGGGTTTTCTGGGCCATTTGGAAGGTCAAACGAGCCCCGGAGCGAGCATACGCCTCATTTTGACGATTTCGTGTGCTATTGCACACCATTTTTTGGGTGATCAGGATTCCGACGTCAAAAATGCCAAATTTGTTCGTGGACGTCCGTCAAGACGTTGTCTATGCATACGGTTGGCCATCACGGGTTTTCTGGGCCGTTTGGAAGGTCAAACGAGCCCCGGAGCGAGCATACGCCTCATTTTGACGATTTTCGTGTGCTATTGCACACCATTTTTTGGGTGATCGGGATTCCGACGTCAAAAATGCAAAATTTATTCGTGGACGTCCGTCAAGACGTTGTCTATGCATACGGTTGGCCATCACGGGTTTTCTGGGCCGTTTGGAAGGTCAAACGAGCCCCGGAGCGAGCATACGCCTCATTTTGACGATTTTCGTGTGCTATTGCACACCATTTTTTGGGTGATCGGGATTTCGACGTCAAAAATGCCAAATTTGTTCGTGGACGTCCGTCAAGACGTTGTCTATGAATACGGTTGGCCATCACGGGTTTTCTGGGCCATTTGGAAGGTCAAACGAGCCCCGGAGCGAGCATACGCCTCATTTTGACGATTTTCGTGTGCTATTGCACACCATTTTTTGGGTGATCAGGATTCCGATGTCAAAAATGCCAAATTTGTTCGTGGACGTCCGTCAAGACGTTGTCTATGCATACGGTTGGCCATCACGGGTTTTCTGGGCCGTTTGGAAGGTCAAACGAGCCCCGGAGCGAGCATACGCCCTCATTTTGACGATTTTCGTGTGCTATTGCACACCATTTTTTGGGTGATCGGGATTCCGACGTCAAAAATGCAAAATTTATTCGTGGACGTCCGTCAAGACGTTGTCTATGCATACGGTTGGCCATCACGGGTTTTCTGGGCCGTTTGGAAGGTCAAACGAGCCCCGGAGCGAGCATACGCCTCATTTTGACGATTTTTCGTGTGCTATTGCACACCATTTTTTGGGTGATCGGGATTCCGACGTCAAAAATGCCAAATTTGTTCGTGGACGTCCGTCAAGACGTTGTCTATGAATACGGTTGGCCATCACGGGTTTTCTGGGCCATTTGGAAGGTCAAACGAGCCCCGGAGCGAGCATACGCCTCATTTTGACGATTTTCGTGTGCTATTGCACACCATTTTTTGGGTGATCAGGATTCCGACGTCAAAAATGCCAAATTTGTTCGTGGACGTCCGTCAAGACGTTGTCTATGCATACGGTTGGCCATCACGGGTTTTCTGGGCCGTTTGGAAGGTCAAACGAGCCCCGGAGCGAGCATACGCCTCATTTTGACGATTTTCGTGTGCTATTGCACACCATTTTTTGGGTGATCGGGATTCCGACGTCAAAAATGCAAAATTTATTCGTGGACGTCCGTCAAGACGTTGTCCTATGCATACGGTTGGCCATCACGGGTTTTCTGGGCCGTTTGGAAGGTCAAAACGAGCCCCGGAGCGAGCATACGCCTCATTTTGATGACTTTCGTGTGCTATTGCACACCATTTTTTGGGTGATCGGGATTCCGACGTCAAAAATGCCAAATTTGTTCGTGGACGTCCGTCAAGACGTTGTCTATGAATACGGTTGGCCATCACGGGTTTTTTGGGCCATTTGGAAGGTCAAACGAGCCCCGGAGCGAGCATACGCCTCATTTGACGATTTTCGTGTGCTATTGCACACCATTTTTTGGGTGATCAGGATTCCGACATCAAAAATGCCAAATTTGTTCGTGGACGTCCGTCAAGACGTTGTCTATGCATACGGTTGGCCATCACGGGTTTTCTGGGCCGTTTGGAAGGTCAAACGAGCCCCGGAGCGAGCATACGCCTCATTTTGACGATTTTCGTGTGCTATTGCACACCATTTTTTGGTGATCGGGATTCCGACGTCAAAAATGCCAAATTTGTTCGTGGACGTCCGTCAAGACGTTGTCTATGAATACGATTGGCCATCACGGGTTTTCTGGGCCATTTGGAAGGTCAAACGAGCCCCGGAGCGAGCATACGCCTCATTTTGACGATTTTCGTGTGCTATTGCACACCATTTTTTTGGGTGATCAGGATTCCGACGTCAAAAATGCCAAATTTGTTCGTGGACGTCCGTCAAGACGTTGTCTATGCATACGGTTGGCCATCACGGGTTTTCTGGGCCGTTTGGAAGGTCAAACGAGCCCCGGAGCGAGCATACGCCTCATTTTGACGATTTTAGTGTGCTATTGCACACCATTTTTTGGGTGATCGGGATTCCGACGTCAAAAATGCAAAATTTATTCGTGGACGTCCGTCAAGACGTTGTCCTATGCATACGGTTGGCCATCACGGGTTTTTTGGGCCGTTTGGAAGGTCAAACGAGCCCCGGAGCGAGCATACGCCTTATTTTGACGATTTTCGTGTGCTATTGCACACCATTTTTTGGGTGATCGGGATTCCGACGTCAAAAATGCCAAATTTGTTCGTGGACGTCCGTCAAGACGTTGTCTATGAATACGGTTGGCCATCACGGGTTTTCTGGGCCATTTGGAAGGTCAAACGAGCCCCGGAGCGAGCATACGCCTCATTTTGACGATTTTCGTGTGCTATTGCACACAATTTTTTGGGTGATCAGGATTCCGACGTCAAAAATGCCAAATTTGTTCGTGGACGTCCGTCAAGACGTTGTCTATGCATACGGTTGGCCATCACGGGTTTTCTGGCCGTTTGGAAGGTCAAACGAGCCCCGGAGCGAGCATACGCCTCATTTTGACGATTTTCGTGTGCTATTGCACACCATTTTTTGGGTGATCGGGATTCCGACGTCAAAAATGCAAAATTTATTCGTGGACGTCCGTCAAGACGTTGTCTATGCATACGGTTGGCCATCACGGGTTTTCTGGCCGTTTGGAAGGTCAAACGAGCCCCGGAGTGAGCATACGCCTCATTTTGACGATTTTCGTGTGCTATTGCACACCATTTTTTGGGTGATCGGGATTCCGACGTCAAAAATGCCAAATTTGTTCGTGGACGTCCGTCAAGACGTTGTCTATGAATACGGTTGGCCATCACGGGTTTTCTGGGCCATTTGGAAGGTCAAACGAGCCCCGGAGCGAGCATACGCCTCATTTTGACGATTTTCGTGTGCTATTGCACACCATTTTTTGGGTGATCAGGATTCCGACGTCAAAAATGCCAAATTTGTTCGTGGACGTCCGTCAAGACGTTGTCTATGCATACGGTTGGCCATCACGGGTTTTCTAGGCCGTTTGGAAGGTCAAACGAGCCCCGGAGCGAGCATACGCCTCATTTTGACGATTTTCGTGTGCTATTGCACACCATTTTTGGGTGATCGGGATTCCGACGTCAAAAATGCCAAATTTGTTCATGGACGTCCGTCAAGACGTTGTCTATGAATACGGTTGGCCATCACGGGTTTTCTGGGCCATTTGGAAGGTCAAACGAGCCCCGGAGCGAGCATACGCCTCATTTTGACGATTTTCGTGTGCTATTGCACACCATTTTTTGGGTGATCAGGATTCCGACGTCAAAAATGCCAAATTTGTTCGTGGACGTCCGTCAAGACGTTGTCTATGCATACGGTTGGCCATCACGGGTTTTCTGGGCCGTTTGGAAGGTCAAACGAGCCCCCGGAGCGAGCATACGCCTCATTTTGACGATTTTCGTGTGCTATTGCACACCATTTTTTGGGTGATCGGGATTCCGACGTCAAAAATGCAAAATTTATTCGTGGACGTCCGTCAAGACGTTGTCTATGCATACGGTTGGCCATCACGGGTTTTCTGGGCCGTTTGGAAGGTCAAACGAGCCCCGGAGCGAGCATACGCCTCATTTTGACGATTTTCGTGTGCTATTGCACACCATTTTTTGGGTGATCGGGATTCCGACGTCAAAAATGCCAAATTTGTTCGTGGACGTCCGTCAAGACGTTGTCTATGAATACGGTTGGCCATCACGGGTTTTTCTGGGCCATTTGGAAGGTCAAACGAGCCCCGGAGCGAGCATACGCCTCATTTTGACGATTTTCGTGTGCTATTGCACACCATTTTTTGGGTGATCAGGATTCCGACGTCAAAAATGCCAAATTTGTTCGTGGACGTCCGTCAAGACGTTGTCTATGCATACGGTTGGCCATCACAGGTTTTCTGGGCCATTTGGAAGGTCAAACGAGCCCCGGAGCGAGCATACGCCTCATTTTGACGATTTTCGTGTGCTATTGCACACCATTTTTTGGGTGATCGGGATTCCGACGTCAAAAATGCCAAATTTGTTCGTGGACGTCCTTCAAGACGTTGTCTATGCATACGGTTGGCCATCACGGGTTTTCTGGGCCGTTTGGAAGGTCAAACGAGCCCCGGAGCGAGCATACGCCTCATTTTGACGATTTTCGTGTGCTATTGCACAACCATTTTTTGGGTGATCGGGATTCCGACGTCAAAAATGCAAAATTTATTCGTGGACGTCCGTCAAGACGTTGTCTATGCATACGGTTGGCCATCACGGGTTTTCTGGGCCGTTTGGAAGGTCAAACGAGCCCCGGAGCGAGCATACGCCTCATTTTGACGATTTTCGTGTGCTATTGCACACCATTTTTTGGGTGATCAGGATTCCGACGTCAAAAATGCAAAATTTGTTCGTGGACGTTCGTCAAGACGTTGTCTATGCATACGGTTGGCCATCACGGGTTTTCTGGGCCGTTTGGAAGGTCAAACGAGCCCCGGAGCGAGCATACGCCTCATTTTGACGATTTTCGTGTGCTATTGCACACCATTTTTTGAATGATCGGGATTCCGACGTCAAAAATGCAAAATTTATTCGTGGACGTCCGTCAAGACGTTGTCTATGCATACGGTTGGCCATCACGGGTTTTCTGGGCCGTTTGGAAGGTCAAACGAGCCCCCGGAGCGAGCATACGCCTCATTTTGACGATTTTCGTGTGCTATTGCACACCATTTTTTGGGTGATCGGGATTCCGACGTCAAAAATGCCAAATTTGTTCGTGGACGTCCGTCAAGACGTTGTCTATGAATACGGTTGGCCATCACGGGTTTTCTGGGCCATTTGGAAGGTGAAACGAGCCCCGGAGCGAGCATACGCCTCATTTTGACGATTTTCGTGTGCTATTGCACACCATTTTTTGGGTGATAAGGATTCCGACGTCAAAAATGCCAAATTTGTTCGTGGACGTCCGTCAAGACGTTGTCTATGCATACGGTTGGCCATCACGGGTTTTCTGGGCCGTTGGAAGGTCAACGAGCCCCGGAGCGAGCATACGCCTCATTTTGACGATTTTCGTGTGCTATTGCACACCATTTTTTGGGTGATCGGGATTCCGACGTCAAAAATGCAAAATTTATTCGTGGACGTCCGTCAAGACATTGTCTATGCATACGGTTGGCCATCACGGGTTTTCTGGGCCGTTTGGAAGGTCAAACGAGCCCCGGAGCGAGCATACGCCTCATTTTGACGATTTTCGTGTGCTATTGCACACCATTTTTTGGGTGATCGGGATTCCGACGTCAAAAATGCCAAATTTGTTCGTGGACGTCCGTCAAGACGTTGTCTATGAATACGGTTGGCCATCACGGGTTTTCTGGGCCATTAGGAAGGTCAAACGAGCCCCGGAGCGAGCATACGCCTCATTTTGACGATTTTCGTGTGCTATTGCACACCATTTTTTGGGTGATCAGGATTCCGACGTCAAAAATGCCAAATTTGTTCGTGGACGTCCGTCAAGACGTTGTCTATGCATACGGTTGGCCATCACGGGTTTTCTGGGCCGTTTGGAAGGTCAAACGAGCCCCGGAGCGAGCATACGCCTCATTTTGACGATTTTCGTGTGCTATTGCACACCATTTTTTGGGTGATCGGGATTCCGACGTCAAAAATGCAAAATTTATTCGTGGACGTCCGTCAAGACGTTGTCTATGCATACGGTTGGCCATCACGGGTTTTCTGGGCCGTTTGGAAGGTCAAACGAGCCCCGGAGCGAGCATACGCCTCATTTTGACGATTTTCGTGTGCTATTGCACACCATTTTTTGGGTGATCGGGATTTCGACGTCAAAAATGCCAAATTTGTTCGTGGACGTCCGTCAAGACGTTGTCTATGAATACGGTTGGCCATCACGGGTTTTCTGGGCCATTTGGAAGGTCAAACGAGCCCCGGAGCGAGCATACGCCTCATTTTGACGATTTTCGTGTGCTATTGCACACCATTTTTTGGGTGATCAGGATTCCGATGTCAAAAATGCCAAATTTGTTCGTGGACGTCCGTCAAGACGTTGTCTATGCATACGGTTGGCCATCACGGGTTTTCTGGGCCGTTTGGAAGGTCAAACGAGCCCCGGAGCGAGCATACGCCTCATTTTGACGATTTTCGTGTGCTATTGCACACCATTTTTTGGGTGATCGGGATTCCGACGTCAAAAATGCAAAATTTATTCGTGGACGTCCGTCAAGACGTTGTCTATGCATACGGTTGGCCATCACGGGTTTTCTGGGCCGTTTGGAAGGTCAAACGAGCCCCGGAGCGAGCATACGCCTCATTTTGACGATTTTCGTGTGCTATTGCACACCATTTTTTTGGGTGATCGGGATTCCGACGTCAAAAATGCCAAATTTGTTCGTGGACGTCCGTCAAGACGTTGTCTATGAATACGGTTGGCCATCACGGGTTTTCTGGGCCATTTGGAAGGTCAAACGAGCCCCGGAGCGAGCATACGCCTCATTTTGACGATTTTCGTGTGCTATTGCACACCATTTTTTGGGTGATCAGGATTCCGACGTCAAAAATGCCAAATTTGTTCGTGGACGTCCGTCAAGACGTTGTCTATGCATACGGTTGGCCATCACGGGTTTTCTGGGCCGTTTGGAAGGTCAAACGAGCCCCCGGAGCGAGCATACGCCTCATTTTGACGATTTTCGTGTGCTATTGCACACCATTTTTTGGGTGATCGGGATTCCGACGTCAAAAATGCAAAATTTATTCGTGGACGTCCGTCAAGACGTTGTCTATGCATACGGTTGGCCATCACGGGTTTTCTGGGCCGTTTGGAAGGTCAAACGAGCCCCGGAGCGAGCATACGCCTCATTTTGATGACTTTCGTGTGCTATTGCACACCATTTTTTGGGTGATCGGGATTCCGACGTCAAAAATGCCAAATTTGTTCGTGGACGTCCGTCAAGACGTTGTCTATGAATACGGTTGGCCATCACGGGTTTTTTGGGCCATTTGGAAGGTCAAACGAGCCCCGGAGCGAGCATACGCCTCATTTTGACGATTTTCGTGTGCTATTGCACACCATTTTTTGGGTGATCAGGATTCCGACATCAAAAATGCCAAATTTGTTCGTGGACGTCCGTCAAGACGTTGTCTATGCATACGGTTGGCCATCACGGGTTTTCTGGGCCCGTTTGGAAGGTCAAACGAGCCCCGGAGCGAGCATACGCCTCATTTTGACGATTTTCGTGTGCTATTGCACACCATTTTTTGGGTGATCGGGATTCCGACGTCAAAAATGCCAAATTTGTTCGTGGACGTCCGTCAAGACGTTGTCTATGAATACGATTGGCCATCACGGGTTTTCTGGGCCATTTGGAAGGTCAAACGAGCCCCGGAGCGAGCATACGCCTCATTTTGACGATTTTCGTGTGCTATTGCACACCATTTTTTGGGTGATCAGGATTCGACGTCAAAAATGCCAAATTTGTTCGTGGACGTCCGTCAAGACGTTGTCTATGCATACGGTTGGCCATCACGGGTTTTCTGGGCCGTTTGGAAGGTCAAACGAGCCCCGGAGCGAGCATACGCCTCATTTTGACGATTTTAGTGTGCTATTGCCACACCATTTTTTGGGTGATCGGGATTCCGACGTCAAAAATGCAAAATTTATTCGTGGACGTCCGTCAAGACGTTGTCTATGCATACGGTTTGGCCATCACGGGTTTTTTGGGCCGTTTGGAAGGTCAAACGAGCCCCGGAGCGAGCATACGCCTTATTTTGACGATTTTCGTGTGCTATTGCACACCATTTTTTGGGTGATCGGGATTCCGACGTCAAAAATGCCAAATTTGTTCGTGGACGTCCGTCAAGACGTTGTCTATGAATACGGTTGGCCATCACGGGTTTTCTGGGCCATTTGGAAGGTCAAACGAGCCCCGGAGCGAGCATACGCCTCATTTTGACGATTTTCGTGTGCTATTGCACACAATTTTTTGGGTGATCAGGATTCCGACGTCAAAAATGCCAAATTTGTTCGTGGACGTCCGTCAAGACGTTGTCTATGCATACGGTTGGCCATCACGGGTTTTCTGGGCCGTTTGGAAGGTCAAACGAGCCCCGGAGCGAGCATACGCCTCATTTTGACGATTTTCGTGTGCTATTGCACACCATTTTTTGGGTGATCGGGATTCCGACGTCAAAAATGCAAAATTTATTCGTGGACGTCCGTCAAGACGTTGTCTATGCATACGGTTGGCCATCACGGGTTTTCTGGGCCGTTTGGAAGGTCAAACGAGCCCCGGAGTGAGCATACGCCTCATTTTGACGATTTTCGTGTGCTATTGCACACCATTTTTTGGGTGATCGGGATTCCGACGTCAAAAATGCCAAATTTGTTCGTGGACGTCCGTCAAGACGTTGTCTATGAATACGGTTGGCCATCACGGGTTTTCTGGGCCATTTGAAGGTCAAACGAGCCCCGGAGCGAGCATACGCCTCATTTTGACGATTTTCGTGTGCTATTGCACACCATTTTTTGGGTGATCAGGATTCCGACGTCAAAAATGCCAAATTTGTTCGTGGACGTCCGTCAAGACGTTGTCTATGCATACGGTTGGCCATCACGGGTTTTCTAGGCCGTTTGGAAGGTCAAACGAGCCCCGGAGCGAGCATACGCCTCATTTTGACGATTTTCGTGTGCTATTGCACACCATTTTTGGGTGATCGGGATTCCGACGTCAAAAATGCCAAATTTGTTCATGGACGTCCGTCAAGACGTTGTCTATGAATACGGTTGGCCATCACGGGTTTTCTGGGCCATTTGGAAGGTCAAACGAGCCCCGGAGCGAGCATACGCCTCATTTTGACGATTTTCGTGTGCTATTGCACACCATTTTTTGGGTGATCGGGATTCCGACGTCAAAAATGCAAAATTTATTCGTGGACGTCCGTCAAGACGTTGTCTATGCATACGGTTGGCCATCACGGGTTTTCTGGGCCGTTTGGAAGGTCAAACGAGCCCCGGAGCGAGCATACGCCTCATTTTGACGATTTTCGTGTGCTATTGCACACCATTTTTTGGGTGATCGGGATTCCGACGTCAAAAATGCCAAATTTGTTCGTGGACGTCCGTCAAGACGTTGTCTAAGAATACGGTTGGCCATCACGGGTTTTCTGGGCCATTTGGAAGGTCAAACGAGCCCCGGAGCGAGCATACGCCTCATTTTGACGATTTTCGTGTGCTATTGCACACCATTTTTTGGGTGATCAGGATTCCGACGTCAAAAATGCCAAATTTGTTCGTGGACGTCCGTCAAGACGTTGTCTATTCATACGGTTGGCCATCACGGGTTTTCTGGGCCGTTTGGAAGGTCAAACGAGCCCCGGAGCGAGCATACGCCTCATTTTGACGATTTTCGTGTGCTATTGCACACCATTTTTTGGGTGATCGGGATTCCGACGTCAAAAATGCAAAATTTATTCGTGGACGTCCGTCAAGACGTTGTCTATGCATACGGTTGGCCATCACGGGTTTTCTGGGCCGTTTGGAAGGTCAAACGAGCCCCGGAGCGAGCATACGCCTCATTTTGACGATTTTCGTGTGCTATTGCACACCATTTTTTGGGTGATCGGGATTCCGACGTCAAAAATGCCAAATTTGTTCGTGGACGTCCGTCAAGACGTTGTCTATGAATACGGTTGGCCATCACGGGTTTTCTGGGCCATTTGGAAGGTCAAACGAGCCCCGGAGTGAGCATACGCCTCATTTTGACGATTTTCGTGTGCTATTGCACACCATTTTTTGGGTGATCAGGATTCCGACGTCAAAAATGCCAAATTTGTTCGTGGACGTCCGTCAAGACGTTGTCTATGCATACGGTTGGCCATCACGGGTTTTCTGGGCCGTTTGGAAGGTCAAACGAGCCCCGGAGCGAGCATACGCCTTATTTTGACGATTTTCGTGTGCTATTGCACACGAAAATCGTCAAAATAAGGCGTATGCTCGCTCCGGGGCTCGTTTGACCTTCCAAACGGCCCAGAAAACCCGTGATGGCCAACCGTATGCATAGACAACGTCTTGACGGACGTCCACGAACAAATTTGGCATTTTTTGACGTCGGAATCCTGATCACCCAAAAAATGGTGTGCAATAGCACACGAAAATCGTCAAAATGAGGCGTATGCTCACTCCGGGGCTCGTTTGACCTTCCAAATGGCCCAGAAAACCCGTGATGGCCAACCGTATTCATAGACAACGTCTTGACGGACGTCCACGAACAAATTTGGCATTTTTGACGTCGGAATCCCGATCACCCAAAAAATGGTGTGCAATAGCACACGAAAATCGTCAAAATGAGGCGTATGCTCGCTCCGGGGCTCGTTTGACCTTCCAAACGGCCCAGAAAACCCGTGATGGCCAACCGTATGCATAGACAACGTCTTGACGGACGTCCACGAATAAATTTTGCATTTTTGACGTCGGAATCCCGATCACCCAAAAAATGGTGTGCAATAGCACACGAAAATCGTCAAAATGAGGCGTATGCTCGCTCCGGGGCTCGTTTGACCTTCCAAACGGCCCAGAAAACCCGTGATGGCCAACCGTATGAATAGACAACGTCTTGACGGACGTCCACGAACAAATTTGGCATTTTTGACGTCGGAATCCTGATCACCCAAAAAATGGTGTGCAATAGCACACGAAAATCGTCAAAATGAGGCGTATGCTCGCTCCGGGGCTCGTTTGACCTTCCAAATGGCCCAGAAAACCCGTGATGGCCAACCGTATTCATAGACAACGTCTTGACGGACGTCCACGAACAAATTTGGCATTTTTGACGTCGGAATCCCGATCACCCAAAAAATGGTGTGCAATAGCACACGAAAATCGTCAAAATGAGGCGTATGCTCGCTCCGGGGCTCGTTTGACCTTCCAAACGGCCCAGAAAACCCGTGATGGCCAACCGTATGCATAGACAACGTCTTGACGGACGTCCACGAATAAATTTTGCATTTTTGACGTCGGAATCCCGATCACCCAAAAAATGGTGTGCAATAGCACACGAAAATCGTCAAAATGAGGCGTATGCTCGCTCCGGGGCTCGTTTGACCTTCCAAATGGCCCAGAAAACCCGTGATGGCCAACCGTATTCATAGACAACGTCTTGACGGACGTCCATCGTCCATGAACAAATTTGGCATTTTTGACGTCGGAATCCCGATCACCCAAAAATGGTGTGCAATAGCACACGAAAATCGTCAAAATGAGGCGTATGCTCGCTCCGGGGCTCGTTTGACCTTCCAAACGGCCTAGAAAACCCGTGATGGCCAACCGTATGCATAGACAACGTCTTGACGGACGTCACGAACAAATTTGGCATTTTTGACGTCGGAATCCTGATCACCCAAAAAATGGTGTGCAATAGCACACGAAAATCGTCAAAATGAGGCGTATGCTCGCTCCGGGGCTCGTTTGACCTTCCAAATGGCCAGAAAACCCGTGATGCCAACCGTATTCATAGACAACGTCTTGACGGACGTCCACGAACAAATTTGGCATTTTTGACGTCGGAATCCCGATCACCCAAAAAATGGTGTGCAATAGCACACGAAAATCGTCAAAATGAGGCGTATGCTCACTCCGGGGCTCGTTTGACCTTCCAAACGGCCCAGAAAACCCGTGATGGCCAACCGTATGCATAGACAACGTCTTGACGGACGTCCACGAATAAATTTTGCATTTTTGACGTCGGAATCCCGATCACCCAAAAAATGGTGTGCAATAGCACACGAAAATCGTCAAAATGAGGCGTATGCTCGCTCCGGGGCTCGTTTGACCTTCCAAACGGCCCAGAAAACCGTGATGGCCAACCGTATGCATAGACAACGTCTTGACGGGACGTCCACGAACAAATTTGGCATTTTTGACGTCGGAATCCTGATCACCCAAAAAATTGTGTGCAATAGCACACGAAAAATCGTCAAAATGAGGCGTATGCTCGCTCCGGGGCTCGTTTGACCTTCCAAATGGCCCAGAAAACCCGTGATGGCCAACCGTATTCATAGACAACGTCTTGACGGACGTCCACGAACAAATTTGGCATTTTTGACGTCGGAATCCCGATCACCCAAAAAATGGTGTGCAATAGCACACGAAAATCGTCAAATAAGGCGTATGCTCGCTCCGGGGCTCGTTTGACCTTCCAAACGGCCCAAAAAACCCGTGATGGCCAACCGTATGCATAGACAACGTCTTGACGGACGTCCACGAATAAATTTTGCATTTTTGACGTCGGAATCCGATCACCCAAAAAATGGTGTGCAATAGCACACTAAAATCGTCAAAATGAGGCGTATGCTCGCTCCGGGGCTCGTTTGACCTTCCAAACGGCCCAGAAAACCCGTGATGGCCAACCGTATGCATAGACAACGTCTTGACGGACGTCCACGAACAAATTTGGCATTTTTGACGTCGGAATCCTGATCACCCAAAAAATGGTGTGCAATAGCACACGAAAATCGTCAAAATGAGGCGTATGCTCGCTCCGGGGCTCGTTTGACCTTCCAAATGGCCCAGAAAACCCGTGATGGCCAATCGTATTCATAGACAACGTCTTGACGGACGTCCACGAACAAATTTGGCATTTTTGACGTCGGAATCCCGATCACCCAAAAAATGGTGTGCAATAGCACACGAAAATCGTCAAAATGAGGCGTATGCTCGCTCCGGGGCTCGTTTGACCTTCCAAACGGCCCAGAAAACCCGTGATGGCCAACCGTATGCATAGACAACGTCTTGACGGACGTCCACGAACAAATTTGGCATTTTTGATGTCGGAATCCTGATCACCCAAAAAATGGTGTGCAATAGCACACGAAAATCGTCAAAATGAGGCGTATGCTCGCTCCGGGGCTCGTTTGACCTTCCAAATGGCCCAAAAAACCCGTGATGGCCAACCGTATTCATAGACAACGTCTTGACGGACGTCCACGAACAAATTTGGCATTTTTGACGTCGGAATCCCGATCACCCAAAAAATGGTGTGCAATAGCACACGAAAGTCATCAAAATGAGGCGTATGCTCGCTCCGGGGCTCGTTTGACCTTCCAAACGGCCCAGAAAACCCGTGATGGCCAACCGTATGCATAGACAACGTCTTGACGGACGTCCACGAATAAATTTTGCATTTTTGACGTCGGAATCCCGATCACCCAAAAAATGGTGTGCAATAGCACACGAAAATCGTCAAAATGAGGCGTATGCTCGCTCCGGGGCTCGTTTGACCTTCCAAACGGCCCAGAAAACCCGTGATGGCCAACCGTATGCATAGACAACGTCTTGACGGACGTCCACGAACAAATTTGGCATTTTTGACGTCGGAATCCTGATCACCCAAAAAATGGTGTGCAATAGCACACGAAAATCGTCAAAATGAGGCGTATGCTCGCTCCGGGGCTCGTTTGACCTTCCAAATGGCCCAGAAAACCCGTGATGGCCAACCGTATTCATAGACAACGTCTTGACGGACGTCCACGAACAAATTTGGCATTTTTGACGTCGGAATCCCGATCACCCAAAAAATGGTGTGCAATAGCACACGAAAATCGTCAAAATGAGGCGTATGCTCGCTCCGGGGCTCGTTTGACCTTCCAAACGGCCCAGAAAACCCGTGATGGCCAACCGTATGCATAGACAACGTCTTGACGGACGTCCACGAATAAATTTTGCATTTTTGACGTCGGAATCCCGATCACCCAAAAAATGGTGTGCAATAGCACACGAAAATCGTCAAAATGAGGCGTATGCTCGCTCCGGGGCTCGTTTGACCTTCCAAACGGCCCAGAAAACCCGTGATGGCCAACCGTATGCATAGACAACGTCTTGACGGACGTCCACGAACAAATTTGGCATTTTTGACATCGGAATCCTGATCACCCAAAAAATGGTGTGCAATAGCACACGAAAATCGTCAAAATGAGGCGTATGCTCGCTCCGGGGCTCGTTTGACCTTCCAAATGGCCCAGAAAACCCGTGATGGCCAACCGTATTCATAGACAACGTCTTGACGGACGTCCACGAACAAATTTGGCATTTTTGACGTCGAAATCCCGATCACCCAAAAAATGGTGTGCAATAGCACACGAAAATCGTCAAAATGAGGCGTATGCTCGCTCCGGGGCTCGTTTGACCTTCCAAACGGCCCAGAAAACCCGTGATGGCCAACCGTATGCATAGACAACGTCTTGACGGACGTCCACGAATAAATTTTGCATTTTTGACGTCGGAATCCCGATCACCCAAAAAATGGTGTGCAATAGCACACGAAAATCGTCAAAATGAGGCGTATGCTCGCTCCGGGGCTCGTTTGACCTTCCAAACGGCCCAGAAAACCCGTGATGGCCAACCGTATGCATAGACAACGTCTTGACGGACGTCCACGAACAAATTTGGCATTTTTGACGTCGGAATCCTGATCACCCAAAAAATGGTGTGCAATAGCACACGAAAATCGTCAAAATGAGGCGTATGCTCGCTCCGGGGCTCGTTTGACCTTCCAAATGGCCCAGAAAACCCGTGATGGCCAACCGTATTCATAGACAACGTCTTGACGGACGTCCACGAACAAATTTGGCATTTTTGACGTCGGAATCCCGATCACCCAAAAAATGGTGTGCAATAGCACACGAAAATCGTCAAAATGAGGCGTATGCTCGCTCCGGGGCTCGTTTGACCTTCCAAACGGCCCAGAAAACCCGTGATGGCCAACCGTATGCATAGACAATGTCTTGACGGACGTCCACGAATAAATTTTGCATTTTTGACGTCGGAATCCCGATCACCCAAAAAATGGTGTGCAATAGCACACGAAAATCGTCAAAATGAGGCGTATGCTCGCTCCGGGGCTCGTTTGACCTTCCAAACGGCCCAGAAAACCCGTGATGGCCAACCGTATGCATAGACAACGTCTTGACGGACGTCCACGAACAAATTTGGCATTTTTGACGTCGGAATCCTTATCACCCAAAAAATGGTGTGCAATAGCACACGAAAATCGTCAAAATGAGGCGTATGCTCGCTCCGGGGCTCGTTTCACCTTCCAAATGGCCCAGAAAACCCGTGATGGCCAACCGTATTCATAGACAACGTCTTGACGGACGTCCACGAACAAATTTGGCATTTTTGACGTCGGAATCCCGATCACCCAAAAAATGGTGTGCAATAGCACACGAAAATCGTCAAAATGAGGCGTATGCTCGCTCCGGGGCTCGTTTGACCTTCCAAACGGCCCAGAAAACCCGTGATGGCCAACCGTATGCATAGACAACGTCTTGACGGACGTCCACGAATAAATTTTGCATTTTTGACGTCGGAATCCCGATCATTCAAAAAATGGTGTGCAATAGCACACGAAAATCGTCAAAATGAGGCGTATGCTCGCTCCGGGGCTCGTTTGACCTTCCAAACGGCCCAGAAAACCCGTGATGGCCAACCGTATGCATAGACAACGTCTTGACGAACGTCCACGAACAAATTTTGCATTTTTGACGTCGGAATCCTGATCACCCAAAAAATGGTGTGCAATAGCACACGAAAATCGTCAAAATGAGGCGTATGCTCGCTCCGGGGCTCGTTTGACCTTCCAAACGGCCCAGAAAACCCGTGATGGCCAACCGTATGCATAGACAACGTCTTGACGGACGTCCACGAATAAATTTTGCATTTTTGACGTCGGAATCCCGATCACCCAAAAAATGGTGTGCAATAGCACACGAAAATCGTCAAAATGAGGCGTATGCTCGCTCCGGGGCTCGTTTGACCTTCCAAACGGCCCAGAAAACCCGTGATGGCCAACCGTATGCATAGACAACGTCTTGAAGGACGTCCACGAACAAATTTGGCATTTTTGACGTCGGAATCCCGATCACCCAAAAAATGGTGTGCAATAGCACACGAAAATCGTCAAAATGAGGCGTATGCTCGCTCCGGGGCTCGTTTGACCTTCCAAATGGCCCAGAAAACCTGTGATGGCCAACCGTATGCATAGACAACGTCTTGACGGACGTCCACGAACAAATTTGGCATTTTTGACGTCGGAATCCTGATCACCCAAAAAATGGTGTGCAATAGCACACGAAAATCGTCAAAATGAGGCGTATGCTCGCTCCGGGGCTCGTTTGACCTTCCAAATGGCCCAGAAAACCCGTGATGGCCAACCGTATTCATAGACAACGTCTTGACGGACGTCCACGAACAAATTTGGCATTTTTGACGTCGGAATCCCGATCACCCAAAAAATGGTGTGCAATAGCACACGAAAATCGTCAAAATGAGGCGTATGCTCGCTCCGGGGCTCGTTTGACCTTCCAAACGGCCCAGAAAACCCGTGATGGCCAACCGTATGCATAGACAACGTCTTGACGGACGTCCACGAATAAATTTTGCATTTTTGACGTCGGAATCCCGATCACCCAAAAAATGGTGTGCAATAGCACACGAAAATCGTCAAAATGAGGCGTATGCTCGCTCCGGGGCTCGTTTGACCTTCCAAACGGCCCAGAAAACCCGTGATGGCCAACCGTATGCATAGACAACGTCTTGACGGACGTCCACGAACAAATTTGGCATTTTTGACGTCGGAATCCTGATCACCCAAAAAATGGTGTGCAATAGCACACGAAAATCGTCAAAATGAGGCGTATGCTCGCTCCGGGGCTCGTTTGACCTTCCAAATGGCCCAGAAAACCCGTGATGGCCAACCGTATTCATAGACAACGTCTTGACGGACGTCCATGAACAAATTTGGCATTTTTGACGTCGGAATCCCGATCACCCAAAAATGGTGTGCAATAGCACACGAAAATCGTCAAAATGAGGCGTATGCTCGCTCCGGGGCTCGTTTGACCTTCCAAACGGCCTAGAAAACCCGTGATGGCCAACCGTATGCATAGACAACGTCTTGACGGACGTCCACGAACAAATTTGGCATTTTTGACGTCGGAATCCTGATCACCCAAAAAATGGTGTGCAATAGCACACGAAAATCGTCAAAATGAGGCGTATGCTCGCTCCGGGGCTCGTTTGACCTTCCAAATGGCCCAGAAAACCCGTGATGGCCAACCGTATTCATAGACAACGTCTTGACGGACGTCCACGAACAAATTTGGCATTTTTGACGTCGGAATCCCGATCACCCAAAAAATGGTGTGCAATAGCACACGAAAATCGTCAAAATGAGGCGTATGCTCACTCCGGGGCTCGTTTGACCTTCCAAACGGCCCAGAAAACCCGTGATGGCCAACCGTATGCATAGACAACGTCTTGACGGACGTCCACGAATAAATTTTGCATTTTTGACGTCGGAATCCCGATCACCCAAAAAATGGTGTGCAATAGCACACGAAAATCGTCAAAATGAGGCGTATGCTCGCTCCGGGGCTCGTTTGACCTTCCAAACGGCCCAGAAAACCCGTGATGGCCAACCGTATGCATAGACAACGTCTTGACGGACGTCCACGAACAAATTTGGCATTTTTGACGTCGGAATCCTGATCACCCAAAAAATTGTGTGCAATAGCACACGAAAATCGTCAAAATGAGGCGTATGCTCGCTCCGGGGCTCGTTTGACCTTCCAAATGGCCCAGAAAACCCGTGATGGCCAACCGTATTCATAGACAACGTCTTGACGGACGTCCACGAACAAATTTGGCATTTTTGACGTCGGAATCCCGATCACCCAAAAAATGGTGTGCAATAGCACACGAAAATCGTCAAAATAAGGCGTATGCTCGCTCCGGGGCTCGTTTGACCTTCCAAACGGCCCAAAAAACCCGTGATGGCCAACCGTATGCATAGACAACGTCTTGACGGACGTCCACGAATAAATTTTGCATTTTTGACGTCGGAATCCCGATCACCCAAAAAATGGTGTGCAATAGCACACTAAAATCGTCAAAATGAGGCGTATGCTCGCTCCGGGGCTCGTTTGACCTTCCAAACGGCCCAGAAAACCCGTGATGGCCAACCGTATGCATAGACAACGTCTTGACGGACGTCCACGAACAAATTTGGCATTTTTGACGTCGGAATCCTGATCACCCAAAAAATGGTGTGCAATAGCACACGAAAATCGTCAAAATGAGGCGTATGCTCGCTCCGGGGCTCGTTTGACCTTCCAAATGGCCCAGAAAACCCGTGATGGCCAATCGTATTCATAGACAACGTCTTGACGGACGTCCACGAACAAATTTGGCATTTTTGACGTCGGAATCCCGATCACCCAAAAAATGGTGTGCAATAGCACACGAAAATCGTCAAAATGAGGCGTATGCTCGCTCCGGGGCTCGTTTGACCTTCCAAACGGCCCAGAAAACCCGTGATGGCCAACCGTATGCATAGACAACGTCTTGACGGACGTCCACGAACAAATTTGGCATTTTTGATGTCGGAATCCTGATCACCCAAAAAATGGTGTGCAATAGCACACGAAAATCGTCAAAATGAGGCGTATGCTCGCTCCGGGGCTCGTTTGACCTTCCAAATGGCCCAAAAAACCCGTGATGGCCAACCGTATTCATAGACAACGTCTTGACGGACGTCCACGAACAAATTTGGCATTTTTGACGTCGGAATCCCGATCACCCAAAAAATGGTGTGCAATAGCACACGAAAGTCATCAAAATGAGGCGTATGCTCGCTCCGGGGCTCGTTTGACCTTCCAAACGGCCCAGAAAACCCGTGATGGCCAACCGTATGCATAGACAACGTCTTGACGGACGTCCACGAATAAATTTTGCATTTTTGACGTCGGAATCCCGATCACCCAAAAAATGGTGTGCAATAGCACACGAAAATCGTCAAAATGAGGCGTATGCTCGCTCCGGGGCTCGTTTGACCTTCCAAACGGCCCAGAAAACCCGTGATGGCCAACCGTATGCATAGACAACGTCTTGACGGACGTCCACGAACAAATTTGGCATTTTTGACGTCGGAATCCTGATCACCCAAAAAATGGTGTGCAATAGCACACGAAAATCGTCAAAATGAGGCGTATGCTCGCTCCGGGGCTCGTTTGACCTTCCAAATGGCCCAGAAAACCCGTGATGGCCAACCGTATTCATAGACAACGTCTTGACGGACGTCCACGAACAAATTTGGCATTTTTGACGTCGGAATCCCGATCACCCAAAAAATGGTGTGCAATAGCACACGAAAATCGTCAAAATGAGGCGTATGCTCGCTCCGGGGCTCGTTTGACCTTCCAAACGGCCCAGAAAACCCGTGATGGCCAACCGTATGCATAGACAACGTCTTGACGGACGTCCACGAATAAATTTTGCATTTTTGACGTCGGAATCCCGATCACCCAAAAAATGGTGTGCAATAGCACACGAAAATCGTCAAAATGAGGCGTATGCTCGCTCCGGGGCTCGTTTGACCTTCCAAACGGCCCAGAAAACCCGTGATGGCCAACCGTATGCATAGACAACGTCTTGACGGACGTCCACGAACAAATTTGGCATTTTTGACATCGGAATCCTGATCACCCAAAAAATGGTGTGCAATAGCACACGAAAATCGTCAAAATGAGGCGTATGCTCGCTCCGGGGCTCGTTTGACCTTCCAAATGGCCCAGAAAACCCGTGATGGCCAACCGTATTCATAGACAACGTCTTGACGGACGTCCACGAACAAATTTGGCATTTTTGACGTCGAAATCCCGATCACCCAAAAAATGGTGTGCAATAGCACACGAAAATCGTCAAAATGAGGCGTATGCTCGCTCCGGGGCTCGTTTGACCTTCCAAACGGCCCAGAAAACCCGTGATGGCCAACCGTATGCATAGACAACGTCTTGACGGACGTCCACGAATAAATTTTGCATTTTTGACGTCGGAATCCCGATCACCCAAAAAATGGTGTGCAATAGCACACGAAAATCGTCAAAATGAGGCGTATGCTCGCTCCGGGGCTCGTTTGACCTTCCAAACGGCCCAGAAAACCCGTGATGGCCAACCGTATGCATAGACAACGTCTTGACGGACGTCCACGAACAAATTTGGCATTTTTGACGTCGGAATCCTGATCACCCAAAAAATGGTGTGCAATAGCACACGAAAATCGTCAAAATGAGGCGTATGCTCGCTCCGGGGCTCGTTTGACCTTCCAAATGGCCCAGAAAACCCGTGATGGCCAACCGTATTCATAGACAACGTCTTGACGGACGTCCACGAACAAATTTGGCATTTTTGACGTCGGAATCCCGATCACCCAAAAAATGGTGTGCAATAGCACACGAAAATCGTCAAAATGAGGCGTATGCTCGCTCCGGGGCTCGTTTGACCTTCCAAACGGCCCAGAAAACCCGTGATGGCCAACCGTATGCATAGACAATGTCTTGACGGACGTCCACGAATAAATTTTGCATTTTTGACGTCGGAATCCCGATCACCCAAAAAATGGTGTGCAATAGCACACGAAAATCGTCAAAATGAGGCGTATGCTCGCTCCGGGGCTCGTTTGACCTTCCAAACGGCCCAGAAAACCCGTGATGGCCAACCGTATGCATAGACAACGTCTTGACGGACGTCCACGAACAAATTTGGCATTTTTGACGTCGGAATCCTTATCACCCAAAAAATGGTGTGCAATAGCACACGAAAATCGTCAAAATGAGGCGTATGCTCGCTCCGGGGCTCGTTTCACCTTCCAAATGGCCCAGAAAACCCGTGATGGCCAACCGTATTCATAGACAATGTCTTGACGGACGTCCACGAACAAATTTGGCATTTTTGACGTCGGAATCCCGATCACCCAAAAAATGGTGTGCAATAGCACACGAAAATCGTCAAAATGAGGCGTATGCTCGCTCCGGGGCTCGTTTGACCTTCCAAACGGCCCAGAAAACCCGTGATGGCCAACCGTATGCATAGACAACGTCTTGACGGACGTCCACGAATAAATTTTGCATTTTTGACGTCGGAATCCCGATCACCCAAAAAATGGTGTGCAATAGCACACGAAAATCGTCAAAATGAGGCGTATGCTCGCTCCGGGGCTCGTTTGACCTTCCAAACGGCCCAGAAAACCCGTGATGGCCAACCGTATGCATAGACAACGTCTTGACGAACGTCCACGAACAAATTTTGCATTTTTGACGTCGGAATCCTGATCACCCAAAAAATGGTGTGCAATAGCACACGAAAATCGTCAAAATGAGGCGTATGCTCGCTCCGGGGCTCGTTTGACCTTCCAAACGGCCCAGAAAACCCGTGATGGCCAACCGTATGCATAGACAACGTCTTGACGGACGTCCACGAATAAATTTTGCATTTTTGACGTCGGAATCCCGATCACCCAAAAAATGGTGTGCAATAGCACACGAAAATCGTCAAAATGAGGCGTATGCTCGCTCCGGGGCTCGTTTGACCTTCCAAATGGCCCAGAAAACCCGTGATGGCCAACCGTATTCATAGACAACGTCTTGACGGACGTCCACGAACAAATTTGGCATTTTTGACGTCGGAATCCCGATCACCCAAAAAATGGTGTGCAATAGCACACGAAAATCGTCAAAATGAGGCGTATGCTCGCTCCGGGGCTCGTTTGACCTTCCAAACGGCCCAGAAAACCCGTGATGGCCAACCATATGCGTAGACAACGTCTTGACGGACGTCCACGAATAAATTTTGCATTTTTGACGTCGGAATCCCGATCACCCAAAAAATGGTGTGCAATAGCACACGAAAATCGTCAAAATGAGGCGTATGCTCGCTCCGGGGCTCGTTTGACCTTCCAAACGGCCCAGAAAACCCGTGATGGCCAACCGTATGCATAGACAACGTCTTGACGGACGTCCACGAACAAATTTGGCATTTTTGACGTCGGAATCCTGATCACCCAAAAAATGGTGTGCAATAGCACACAAAAATCGTCAAAATGAGGCGTATGCTCGCTCCGGGGCTCGTTTGACCTTCCAAATGGCCCAGAAAACCCGTGATGGCCAACCGTATTCATAGACAACGTCTTGACGGACGTCCACGAACAAATTTGGCATTTTTGACGTCGGAATCCCGATCACCCAAAAAATGGTGTGCAATAGCACACGAAAATCGTCAAAATGAGGCGTATGCTCGCTCCGGGGCTCGTTTGACCTTCCAAACGGCCCAGAAAACCCGTGATGGCCAACCGTATGCATAGACAACGTCTTGACGGACGTCCACGAATAAATTTTGCATTTTTGACGTCGGAATCCCGATCACCCAAAAAATGGTGTGCAATAGCACACGAAAATCGTCAAAATGAGGCGTATGCTCGCTCCGGGGCTCGTTTGACCTTCCAAACGGCCCAGAAAACCCGTGATGGCCAACCGTATGCATAGACAACGTCTTGACGGACGTCCACGAACAAATTTGGCATTTTTGACGTCGGAATCCTGATCACCCAAAAAATGGTGTGCAATAGCACACGAAAATCGTCAAAATGAGGCGTATGCTCGCTCCGGGGCTCGTTTGACCTTCCAAATGGCCCAGAAAACCCGTGATGGCCAACCGTATTCATAGACAACGTCTTGACGGAAGTCCACGAACAAATTTGGCATTTTTAACGTCGGAATCCCGATCACCCAAAAAATGGTGTGCAATAGCACATGAAAATCGTCAAAATGAGGCGTATGCTCGCTCCGGGCTCGTTTGACCTTCCAAACGGCCCAGAAAACCCGTGATGGCCAATCGTATGCATAGACAACGTCTTGATGGACGTCCACGAATAAATTTTGCATTTTTGACGTCGGAATCCCGATCATCCAAAAAATGGTGTGCAATAGCACACGAAAATCGTCAAAATGAGGCGTATGCTCGCTCCGGGGCTCGTTTGACCTTCCAAACGGCCCAGAAAACCCGTGATGGCCAACCGTATGCATAGACAACGTCTTGACGGACGTCCACGAACAAATTTGGCATTTTTGAAGTCGGAATCCTGATCACCCAAAAAATGGTGTGCAATAGCACACGAAAATCGTCAAAATGAGGCGTATGCTCGCTCCGGGGCTCGTTTGACCTTCCAAATGGCCCAGAAAACCCGTGATGGCCAACCGTATTCATAGACAACGTCTTGACGGACGTCCATGAACAAATTTGGCATTTTTGACGTCGGAATCCCGATCACCCAAAAAATGGTGTGCAATAGCACACGAAAATCGTCAAAATGAGGCGTATGCTCGCTCCGGGGCTCGTTTGACCTTCCAAACGGCCCAGAAAACCCGTGATGGCCAACCGTATGCATAGACAACGTCTTGACGGACGTCCACTAACAAATTTGGCATTTTTGACGTCGGAATCCTGATCACCCAAAAAATGGTGTGCAATAGCACACGAAAATCGTCAAAATGAGACGTATGCTCGCTCCGGGGCTCGTTTGACCTTCCAAATGGCCCAGAAAACCCGTGATGGCCAACCGTATTCATAGACAACGTCTTGACGGACGTCCACGAATAAATTTGGCATTTTTGACGTCGGAATCCCGATCACCAAAAAAATGGTGTGCAATAGCACACGAAAATCGTCAAAATGAGGCGTATGCTCGCTCCGGGGCTCGTTTGACCTTCCAAACGGCCCAGAAAACCCGTGATGGCCAACCGTATGCATAGACAACGTCTTGATGGACGTCCACGAATAAATTTGGCATTTTTGACGTCGGAATCCCGATCACCCAAAAAATGGTGTGCAATAGCACACGAAAATCGTCAAAATGAGGCGTATGCTCGCTCCGGGGCTCGTTTGACCTTCCAAACGGCCCAGAAAACCCGTGATGGCCAACCGTATGCATAGACAACGTCTTGACGGACGTCCACGAACAAATTTGGCATTTTTGACGTTGGAATCCTGATCACCCAAAAAATGGTGTGCAATAGCATACGAAAATCGTCAAAATGAGGCGTATGCTCGCTCCGGGGCTCGTTTGACCTTCCAAATGGCCCAGAAAACCCGTGATGGCCAACCGTATTCATAGACAACGTCTTGACGGACGTCCACGAAAAAATTTGGCATTTTTGACGTCGGAATCCCGATCACCCAGAAAATGGTGTGCAATAGCACACAAAAATCGTCAAAATGAGGCGTATGCTCGCTCCGGGGCTCGTTTGACCTTCTAAACGGCCCAGAAAACCCGTGATGGCCAACCGTATGCATAGACAACGTCTTGACGGGCGTCCACGAATAAATTTTGCATTTTTGACGTCGGAATCCCGATCACCCAAAAAATGGTGTGCAATAGCACACGAAAATCGTCAAAATGAGGCGTATGCTCGCTCCGGGGCTCGTTTGACCTTCCAAATGGCCCAGAAAACCCGTGATGGCCAACCGTATTCATAGACAACGTCTTGACGGACGTCCACGAACAAATTTGGCATTTTTGAAGTCGGAATCCCGATCACCCAAAAAATGGTGTGCAATAGCACACGAAAATCGTCAAAATGCGGCGTATGCTCGCTCCGGGGCTCGTTTGACCTTCCAAACGGCCCAGAAAACCCGTGATGGCCAACCGTATGCATAGACAACGTCTTGACGGACGTCCACGAACAAATTTGGCATTTTTGACGTCGGAATCCTGATCACCCAAAAAATGGTGTGCAATAGCACACGAAAATCGTCAAAATGAGGCGTATGCTCGCTCCGGGGCTCGTTTGACCTTCCAAACGGCCCAGAAAACCCGTGATGGCCAACCGTATGCATAGACAACGTCTTGACGGACGTCCACGAATAAATTTTGCATTTTTGACGTCGGAATCCCGATCACCCAAAAAATGGTGTGCAATAGCACACGAAAATCGTCAAAATGAGGCGTATGCTTGCTCCGGGGCTCGTTTGACCTTCCAAACGGCCCAGAAAACCCGTGATGGCCAACCGTATGCATAGACAACGTCTTGACGGACGTCCACGAACAAATTTGGCATTTTTGACGTCGGAATCCTGATCACCCAAAAAATGGTGTGCAATAGCACACGAAAATCGTCAAAATGAGGCGTATGCTCACTCCGGGGCTCGTTTGACCTTCCAAATGGCCCAGAAAACCCGTGATGGCCAACCGTATTCATAGACAACGTCTTGACGGACGTCCACGAACAAATTTGGCATTTTTGACGTCGGAATCCCGATCACCCAAAAAATGGTGTGCAATAGCACACGAAAATCGTCAAAATGAGGCGTATGCTCGCTCCGGGGCTCGTTTGACCTTCCAAACGGCCCAGAAAACCCGTGATGGCCAACCGTATGCATAGACAACGTCTAAACGGACGTCCACGAATAAATTTTGCATTTTTGACGTCGGAATCCCGATCACCCAAAAAATGGTGTGCAATAGCACACGAAAATCGTCAAAATGAGGCGTATGCTCGCTCCGGGGCTCGTTTGACCTTCCAAACGGCCCAGAAAACCCGTGATGGCCAACCGTATGCATAGACAACGTCTTGACGGACGTCCACGAACAAATTTGGCATTTTTGACGTCGGAATCCTGATCACCCAAAAAATGGTGTGCAATAGCACACGAAAATCGTCAAAATGAGGCGTATGCTCGCTCCGGGGCTCGTTTGACCTTCCAAATGGCCCAGAAAACCCGTGATGGCTAACCGTATTCATAGACAACGTCTTGACGGACGTCCACGAACAAATTTGGCATTTTTGACGTCGGAATCCCGATCACCCAAAAAATGGTGTGCAATAGCACACGAAAATCGTCAAAATGAGGCGTATGCTCGCTCCGGGGCTCGTTTGACCTTCCAAACGGCCCAGAAAACCCGTGATGGCCAACCGTATGCATAGACAACATCTTGACGGACGTCCACGAATAAATTTTGCATTTTTGACGTCGGAATCCCGATCACCCAAAAAATGGTGTGCAATAGCACACGAAAATCGTCAAAATGAGGCGTATGCTCGCTCCGGGGCTCGTTTGACCTTCCAAACGGCCCAGAAAACCCGTGATGGCCAACCGTATGCATAGACAACGTCTTGACGGACGTCCACTAACAAATTTGGCATTTTTGACGTCGGAATCCTGATCACCCAAAAAATGGTGTGCAATAGTACACGAAAATCGTCAAAATGAGGCGTATGCTCGCTCCGGGGCTCGTTTGACCTTCCAAATGGCCCAGAAAACCCGTGATGGCCAACCGTATTCATAGACAACGTCTTGATGGACGTCCACGAACAAATTTGGCATTTTTGACGTCGGAATCCCGATCACCCAAAAAATGGTGTGCAATAGCACACGAAAATCGTCAAAATGAGGCGTATGCTCGCTCCGGGGCTCGTTTGACCTTCCAAACGGCCCAGAAAACCCGTGATGGCCAACCGTATGCATAGACAACGTCTTGACGGACGTCCACGAATAAATTTTGCATTTTTGACGTCGGAATCCCGATCACCCAAAAAATGGTGTGCAATAGCACACGAAAATCGTCAAAATGAGGCGTATGCTCGCTCCGGGGCTCGTTTGACCTTCCAAACGGCCCAGAAAACCCGTGATGGCCAACCGTATGCATAAACAACGTCTTGACGGACGTCCACGAACAAATTTGGCATTTTTGACGTCGGAATCCTGATCACCCAAAAAATGGTGTGCAATAGCACACGAAAATCGTCAAAATGAGGCGTATGCTCGCTCCGGGGCTCGTTTGACCTTCCAAATGGCCCAGAAAACCCGTGATGGCCAACCGTATTCATAGACAACGTCTTGACGGACGTCCACGAACAAATTTGGCATTTTTGACGTCGGAATCCCGATCACCCAAAAAATGGTGTGCAATAGCACACGAAAATCGTCAAAATGAGGCGTATGCTCGCTCCGGGGCTCGTTTGACCTTCCAAACGGCCCAGAAAACCCGTGATGGCCAACCGTATGCATAGACAACGTCTTGACGGACGTCCACGAATAAATTTTTGCATTTTTGACGTCGGAATCCCGATCACCCAAAAAATGGTGTGCAATAGCACACGAAAATCGTCAAAATGAGGCGTATGCTCGCTCCGGGGCTCGTTTGACCTTCCAAACGGCCCAGAAAACCCGTGATGGCCAACCGTATGCATAGACAACGTCTTGACGGACGTCCACGAACAAATTTGGCATTTTTGACGTCGGAATCCTGATCACCCAAAAAATGGTGTGCAATAGCACACGAAAATCGTCAAAATGAGGCGTATGCTCGCTCCGGGGCTCGTTTGACCTTCCAAATGGCCCAGAAAACCCGTGATGGCCAACCGTATTCATAAACAACGTCTTGACGGATGTCCACGAACAAATTTGGCATTTTTGACGTCGGAATCCCGATCACCCAAAAAATGGTGTGCAATAGCACACGAAAATCGTCAAAATGAGGCGTATGCTCGCTCCGGGGCTCGTTTGACCTTCCAAACGGCCCAGAAAACCCGTGATGGCCAACCGTATGCATAGACAACGTCTTGACGGACGTCCACGAACAAATTTGGCATTTTTGACGTCGGAATCCTGATCACCCAAAAAATGGTGTGCAATGGCACACGAAAATCGTCAAAATGAGGCGTATGCTCGCTCCGGGGCTCGTTTGACCTTCCAAATGGCCCAGAAAACCCGTGATGGCTAACCGTATTCATAGACAACGTATTGACGGACGTCCATGAACAAATTTGGCATTTTTGACGTCGGAATCCCGATCACCCAAAAAATGGTGTGCAATAGCACACGAAAATCGTCAAAATGAGGCGTATGCTCGCTCCGGGGCTCGTTTGACCTTCCAAACGGCCCAGAAAACCCGTGATGGCCAACCGTATGCATAGACAACATCTTGACGGACGTCCACGAATAAATTTTGCATTTTTGACGTCGGAATCCCGATCACCCAAAAAATGGTGTGCAATAGCACACGAAAATCGTCAAAATGAGGCGTATGCTCGCTCCGGGGCTCGTTTGACCTTCCAAACGGCCCAGAAAACCCGTGATGGCCAACCGTATGCATAGACAACGTCTTGACGGACGTCCACTAACAAATTTGGCATTTTTGACGTCGGAATCCTGATCACCCAAAAAATGGTGTGCAATAGCACACGAAAATCGTCAAAATGAGGCGTATGCTCGCTCCGGGGCTCGTTTGACCTTCCAAATGGCCCAGAAAACCCGTGATGGCCAACCGTATTCATAGACAACGTCTTGATGGACGTCCACGAACAAATTTGGCATTTTTGACGTCGGAATCCCGATCACCCAAAAAATGGTGTGCAATAGCACACGAAAATCGTCAAAATGAGGCGTATGCTCGCTCCGGGGCTCGTTTGACCTTCCAAACGGCCCAGAAAACCCGTGATGGCCAACCGTATGCATAGACAACGTCTTGACGGACGTCCACGAATAAATTTTGCATTTTTGACGTCGGAATCCCGATCACCCAAAAAATGGTGTGCAATAGCACACGAAAATCGTCAAAATGAGGCGTATGCTCGCTCCGGGGCTCGTTTGACCTTCCAAACGGCCCAGAAAACCCGTGATGGCCAACCGTATGCATAGACAACGTCTTGACGGACGTCCACGAACAAATTTGGCATTTTTGACGTCGGAATCCTGATCACCCAAAAAATGGTGTGCAATAGCACACGAAAATCGTCAAAATGAGGCGTATGCTCGCTCCGGGGCTCGTTTGACCTTCCAAATGGCCCAGAAAACCCGTGATGGCCAACCGTATTCATAGACAACGTCTTGACGGACGTCCACGAACAAATTTGGCATTTTTGATGTCGGAATCCCGATCACCCAAAAAATGGTGTGCAATAGCACACGAAAATCGTCAAAATGAGGCGTATGCTCGCTCCGGGGCTCGTTTGACCTTCCAAACGGCCCAGAAAACCCGTGATGGCCAACCGTATGCATAGACAACGTCTTGACGGACGTCCACGAATAAATTTTTGCATTTTTGACGTCGGAATCCCGATCACCCAAAAAATGGTGTGCAATAGCACACGAAAATCGTCAAAATGAGGCGTATGCTCGCTCCGGGGCTCGTTTGACCTTCCAAACGGCCCAGAAAACCCGTGATGGCCAACCGTATGCATAGACAACGTCTTGACGGACGTCCACGAACAAATTTGGCATTTTTGACGTCGGAATCCTGATCACCCAAAAAATGGTGTGCAATAGCACACGAAAATCGTCAAAATGAGGCGTATGCTCGCTCCGGGGCTCGTTTGACCTTCCAAATGGCCCAGAAAACCCGTGATGGCCAACCGTATTCATAGACAACGTCTTGACGGATGTCCACGAACAAATTTGGCATTTTTGACGTCGGAATCCCGATCACCCAAAAAATGGTGTGCAATAGCACACGAAAATCGTCAAAATGAGGCGTATGCTCGCTCCGGGGCTCGTTTGACCTTCCAAATGGCCCAGAAAACCCGTGATGGCCAACCGTATGCATAGACAACGTCTTGACGGACGTCCACGAATAAATTTTGCATTTTTGACGTCGGAATCCCGATCACCCAAAAAATGGTGTGCAATAGCACACGAAAATCGTCAAAATGAGGCGTATGCTCGCTCCGGGGCTCGTTTGACCTTCCAAACGGCCCAGAAAACCCGTGATGGCCAACCGTATGCATAGACAACGTCTAGACGGACGTCCACGAACAAATTTGGCATTTTTGACGTCGGAATCCTGATCACCCAAAAAATGGTGTGCAATAGCACACGAAAATCGTCAAAATGAGGCGTATGCTCGCTCCGGGGCTCGTTTGACCTTCCAAATGGCCCAGAAAACCTGTGATGGCCAACCGTATTCATAGACAACGTCTTGACGGACGTCCACGAACAAATTTGGCATTTTTGACGTCGGAATCCCGATCACCCAAAAAATGGTGTGCAATAGCACACGAAAATCGTCAAAATGAGGCGTATGCTCGCTCCGGGGCTCGTTTGACCTTCCAAACAGCCCAGAAAACCCGTGATGGCCAACCGTATGCATAGACAACGTCTTGATGGACGTCCACGAATAAATTTTGCATTTTTGACGTCGGAATCCCGATCACCCAAAAAATGGTGTGCAATAGCACACGAAAATCGTCAAAATGAGGCGTATGCTCGCTCTGGGGCTCGTTTGACCTTCCAAACGGCCCAGAAAACCCGTGATGGCCAACCGTATGCATAGACAACGTCTTGACGGACGTCCACGAACAAATTTGGCATTTTTGACGTCGAAATCCTGATCACCCAAAAAATGGTGTGCAATAGCACACGAAAATCGTCAAAATGAGGCGTATGCTCGCTCCGGGGCTCGTTTGACCTTCCAAATGGCCCAGAAAACCCGTGATGGCCAACCGTATTCATAGACAACGTCTTGACGGACGTCCACGAACAAATTTGGCATTTTTGACGTCGGAATCCCGATAACCCAAAAAATGGTGTGCAATAGCACACGAAAATCGTCAAAATGAGGCGTATGCTCGCTCCGGGGCTCGTTTGACCTTCCAAACGGCCCAGAAAACCCGTGATGGCCAACCGTATGCATAGACAACGTCTTGACGGACGTCCACGAATAAATTTTTGCATTTTTGACGTCGGAATCCCGATCACCCAAAAAATGGTGTGCAATAGCACACGAAAATCGTCAAAATGAGGCGTATGCTCGCTCCGGGGCTCGTTTGACCTTCCAAACGGCCCAGAAAACCCGTGATGGCCAACCGTATGCATAGACAACGTCTTGACGGACGTCCACGAACAAATTTGGCATTTTTGACGTCGGAATCCTGATCACCCAAAAAATGGTGTGCAATAGCACACGAAAATCGTCAAAATGAGGCGTATGCTCGCTCCGGGGCTCGTTTGACCTTCCAAATGGCCCAGAAAACCCGTGATGGCCAACCGTATTCATAGACAACGTCTTGACGGATGTCCACGAACAAATTTGGCATTTTTGACGTCGGAATCCCGATCACCCAAAAAATGGTGTGCAATAGCACACGAAAATCGTCAAAATGAGGCGTATGCTCGCTCCGGGGCTCGTTTGACCTTCCAAACGGCCCAGAAAACCCGTGATGGCCAACCGTATGCATAGACAACGTCTTGACGGACGTCCACGAACAAATTTGGCATTTTTGACGTCGGAATCCTGATCACCCAAAAAATGGTGTGCAATGGCACACGAAAATCGTCAAAATGAGGCGTATGCTCGCTCCGGGGCTCGTTTGACCTTCCAAATGGCCCAGAAAACCCGTGATGGCTAACCGTATTCATAGACAACGTCTTGACGGACGTCCACGAACAAATTTGGCATTTTTGACGTCGGAATCCCGATCACCCAAAAAATGGTGTGCAATAGCACACGAAAATCGTCAAAATGAGGCGTATGCTCGCTCCGGGGCTCGTTTGACCTTCCAAACGGCCCAGAAAACCCGTGATGGCCAACCGTATGCATAGACAACATCTTGACGGACGTCCACGAATAAATTTTGCATTTTTGACGTCGGAATCCCGATCACCCAAAAAATGGTGTGCAATAGCACACGAAAATCGTCAAAATGAGGCGTATGCTCGCTCCGGGGCTCGTTTGACCTTCCAAACGGCCCAGAAAACCCGTGATGGCCAACCGTATGCATAGACAACGTCTTGACGGACGTCCACTAACAAATTTGGCATTTTTGACGTCGGAATCCTGATCACCCAAAAAATGGTGTGCAATAGCACACGAAAATCGTCAAAATGAGGCGTATGCTCGCTCCGGGGCTCGTTTGACCTTCCAAATGGCCCAGAAAACCCGTGATGGCCAACCGTATTCATAGACAACGTCTTGATGGACGTCCACGAACAAATTTGGCATTTTTGACGTCGGAATCCCGATCACCCAAAAAATGGTGTGCAATAGCACACGAAAATCGTCAAAATGAGGCGTATGCTCGCTCCGGGGCTCGTTTGACCTTCCAAACGGCCCAGAAAACCCGTGATGGCCAACCGTATGCATAGACAACGTCCTGACGGACGTCCACGAATAAATTTTGCATTTTTGACGTCGGAATCCCGATCACCCAAAAAATGGTGTGCAATAGCACACGAAAATCGTCAAAATGAGGCGTATGCTCGCTCCGGGGCTCGTTTGACCTTCCAAACGGCCCAGAAAACCCGTGATGGCCAACCGTATGCATAGACAACGTCTTGACGGACGTCCACGAACAAATTTGGCATTTTTGACGTCGGAATCCTGATCACCCAAAAAATGGTGTGCAATAGCACACGAAAATCGTCAAAATGAGGCGTATGCTCGCTCCGGGGCTCGTTTGACCTTCCAAATGGCCCAGAAAACCCGTGATGGCCAACCGTATTCATAGACAACGTCTTGACGGACGTCCACGAACAAATTTCGCATTTTTGATGTCGGAATCCCGATCACCCAAAAAATGGTGTGCAATAGCACACGAAAATCGTCAAAATGAGGCGTATGCTCGCTCCGGGGCTCGTTTGACCTTCCAAACGGCCCAGAAAACCCGTGATGGCCAACCGTATGCATAGACAACGTCTTGACGGACGTCCACGAATAAATTTTTGCATTTTTGACGTCGGAATCCCGATCACCCAAAAAATGGTGTGCAATAGCACACGAAAATCGTCAAAATGAGGCGTATGCTCGCTCCGGGGCTCGTTTGACCTTCCAAACGGCCCAGAAAACCCGTGATGGCCAACCGTATGCATAGACAACGTCTTGACGGACGTCCACGAACAAATTTGGCATTTTTGACGTCGGAATCCTGATCACCCAAAAAATGGTGTGCAATAGCACACGAAAATCGTCAAAATGAGGCGTATGCTCGCTCCGGGGCTCGTTTGACCTTCCAAATGGCCCAGAAAACCCGTGATGGCCAACCGTATTCATAGACAACGTCTTGACGGATGTCCACGAACAAATTTGGCATTTTTGACGTCGGAATCCCGATCACCCAAAAAATGGTGTGCAATAGCACACGAAAATCGTCAAAATGAGGCGTATGCTCGCTCCGGGGCTCGTTTGACCTTCCAAATGGCCCAGAAAACCCGTGATGGCCAACCGTATGCATAGACAACGTCTTGACGGACGTCCACGAATAAATTTTGCATTTTTGACGTCGGAATCCCGATCACCCAAAAAATGGTGTGCAATAGCACACGAAAATCGTCAAAATGAGGCGTATGCTCGCTCCGGGGCTCGTTTGACCTTCCAAACGGCCCAGAAAACCCGTGATGGCCAACCGTATGCATAGACAACGTCTTGACGGACGTCCACGAACAAATTTGGCATTTTTGACGTCGGAATCCTGATCACCCAAAAAATGGTGTGCAATAGCACACGAAAATCGTCAAAATGAGGCGTATGCTCGCTCCGGGGCTCGTTTGACCTTCCAAATGGCCCAGAAAACCTGTGATGGCCAACCGTATTCATAGACAACGTCTTGACGGACGTCCACGAACAAATTTGGCATTTTTGACGTCGGAATCCCGATCACCCAAAAAATGGTGTGCAATAGCACACGAAAATCGTCAAAATGAGGCGTATGCTCGCTCCGGGGCTCGTTTGACCTTCCAAACAGCCCAGAAAACCCGTGATGGCCAACCGTATGCATAGAAAACGTCTTGATGGACGTCCACGAATAAATTTTGCATTTTTGACGTCGGAATCCCGATCACCCAAAAAATGGTGTGCAATAGCACACGAAAATCATCAAAATGAGGCGTATGCTCGCTCTGGGGCTCGTTTGACCTTCCAAACGGCCCAGAAAACCCGTGATGGCCAACCGTATGCATAGACAACGTCTTGACGGACGTCCACGAACAAATTTGGCATTTTTGACGTCGAAATCCTGATCACCCAAAAAATGGTGTGCAATAGCACACGAAAATCGTCAAAATGAGGCGTATGCTCGCTCCGGGGCTCGTTTGACCTTCCAAATGGCCCAGAAAACCCGTGATGGCCAACCGTATTCATAGAGAACGTCTTGATGGACGTCCACGAACAAATTTGGCATTTTTGACGTCGGAATCCCGATAACCCAAAAAATGGTGTGCAATAGCACACGAAAATCGTCAAAATGAGGCGTATGCTCGCTCCGGGGCTCGTTTGACCTTCCAAACGGCCCAGAAAACCCGTGATGGCCAACCGTATGCATAGACAACGTCTTGACGGACGTCCACGAATAAATTTTGCATTTTTGACGTCGGAATCCCGATCACCCAAAAAATGGTGTGCAATAGCACACGAAAATCGTCAAAATGAGGCGTATGCTCGCTCCGGGGCTCGTTTGACCTTCCAAACGGCCCAGAAAACCCGTGATGGCCAACCGTATGCATAGACAACGTCTTGACGGACGTCCACGAACAAATTTGGCATTTTTGACGTCGGAATCCTGATCACCCAAAAAATGGTGTGCAATAGCACACGAAAATCGTCAAAATGAGGCGTATGCTCGCTCCGGGGCTCGTTTGACCTTCCAAATGGCCCAGAAAACCCGTGATGGCCAACCGTATTCATAGACAACGTCTTGACGGAAGTCCACGAACAAATTTGGCATTTTTAACGTCGGAATCCCGATCACCCAAAAAATGGTGTGCAATAGCACATGAAAATCGTCAAAATGAGGCGTATGCTCGCTCCGGGCTCGTTTGACCTTCCAAACGGCCCAGAAAACCCGTGATGGCCAATCGTATGCATAGACAACGTCTTGATGGACGTCCACGAATAAATTTTGCATTTTTGACGTCGGAATCCCGATCATCCAAAAAATGGTGTGCAATAGCACACGAAAATCGTCAAAATGAGGCGTATGCTCGCTCCGGGGCTCGTTTGACCTTCCAAACGGCCCAGAAAACCCGTGATGGCCAACCGTATGCATAGACAACGTCTTGACGGACGTCCACGAACAAATTTGGCATTTTTGACGTCGGAATCCTGATCACCCAAAAAATGGTGTGCAATAGCACACGAAAATCGTCAAAATGAGGCGTATGCTCGCTCCGGGGCTCGTTTGACCTTCCAAACGGCCCAGAAAACCCGTGATGGCCAACCGTATGCATAGACAACGTCTTGACGGACGTCCACGAATAAATTTGGCATTTTTGACGTCGGAATCCTGATCACCCAAAAAATGGTGTGCAATAGCACACGAAAATCGTCAAAATGAGGCGTATGCTCGCTCCGGGGCTCGTTTGACCTTCCAAATGGCCCAGAAAACCCGTGATGGCCAACCGTATTCATAGACAACGTCTTGACGGACGTCCACGAACAAATTTGGCCTTTTTGACGTCGGAATCCCGATCACCCAAAAAATGGTGTGCAATAGCACACGAAAATCGTCAAAATGAGGCGTATGCTCGCTCCGGGGCTCGTTTGACCTTCCAAACGGCCCAGAAAACCCGTGATGGCCAACCGTATGCATAGACAACGTCTTGATGGACGTCCACGAATAAATTTTGCATTTTTGACGTCGGAATCCCGATCACCCAAAAAATGGTGTGCAATAGCACATGAAAATCGTCAAAATGAGGCGTATGCTCGCTCTGGGGCTCGTTTGACCTTCCAAACGGCCCAGAAAACCCGTGATGGCCAACCGTATGCATAGACAACGTCTTGACGGACGTCCACGAACAAATTTGGCATTTTTGACGTCGGAATCCTGATCACCCAAAAAATGGTGTGCAATAGCACACGAAAATCGTCAAAATGAGGCGTATGCTCGCTCCGGGGCTCGTTTGACCTTCCAAATGGCCCAGAAAACCCGTGATGGCCAACCGTATTCATAGACAACGTCTTGACGGACGTCCACGAACAAATTTGGCATTTTTGACGTCGGAATCCCGATCACCCAAAAAATGGTGTGCAATAGCACACGAAAATCGTCAAAATGAGGCGTATGCTCGCTCCGGGGCTCGTTTGACCTTCCAAACGGCCCAGAAAACCCGTGATGGCCAACCGTATGCATAGACAACGTCTTGACGGACGTCCACGAATAAATTTTGCATTTTTGACGTCGGAATCCCGATCACCCAAAAAATGGTGTGCAATAGCACACGAAAATCGTCAAAATGAGGCGTATGCTCGCTCCGGGGCCCGTTTGACCTTCCAAACGGCCCAGAAAACCCGTGATGGCCAACCGTATGCATAGACAACGTCTTGACGGACGTCCACGAATAAATTTGGCATTTTTGACGTCGGAATCCTGATCACCCAAAAAATGGTGTGCAATAGCACACGAAAATCGTCAAAATGAGGCGTATGCTCGCTCCGGGGCTCGTTTGACCTTCCAAATGGCCCAGAAAACCCGTGATGGCCAACCGTATTCATAGACAACGTCTTGACGGACGTCCACGAACAAATTTGGCATTTTTGACGTCGGAATCCTGATCACCCAAAAAATGGTGTGCAATAGCACACGAAAATCGTCAAAATGAGGCGTATGCTCGCTCCGGGGCTCGTTTGACCTTCCAAACGGCCCAGAAAACCCGTGATGGCCAACCGTATGCATAGACAACGTCTTGACGGACGTCCACGAATAAATTTTGCATTTTTGACGTCGGAATCCCGATCACCCAAAAAATGGTGTGCAATAGCACACGAAAATCGTCAAAATGAGGCGTATGCTCGCTCCGGGGCTCGTTTGACCTTCCAAACGGCCCAGAAAACCCGTGATGGCCAACCGTATGCATAGACAACGTCTTGACGGACGTCCACGAACAAATTTGGCATTTTTGACGTCGGAATCCTGATCACCCAAAAAATGGTGTGCAATAGCACACGAAAATCATCAAAATGAGGCGTATGCTCGCTCCGGGGCTCGTTTGACCTTCCAAAGGGCCCAGAAAACCCGTGATGGCCAACCGTATTCATAGACAACGTCTTGACGGACGTCCACGAACAAATTTGGCATTTTTGACGTCGGAATCCCGATCACCCAAAAAATGGTGTGCAATAGCACACGAAAATCGTCAAAATGAGGCGTATGCTCGCTCCGGGGCTCGTTTGACCTTCCAAACGGCCCAGAAAACCCGTGATGGCCAACCGTATGCATAGACAACGTCTTGACGGACGTCCACGAATAAATTTTGCATTTTTGATGTCGGAATCCCGATCACCCAAAAAATGGTGTGCAATAGCACACGAAAATCGTCAAAATGAGGCGTATGCTCGCTCCGGGGCTCGTTTGACCTTCCAAACGGCCCAGAAAACCCGTGATGGCCAACCGTATGCATAGACAACGTCTTGACGGACGTCCACGAACAAATTTGGCATTTTGACGTCGGAATCCTGATCACCCAAAAAATGGTGTGCAATAGCACACGAAAATCGTCAAAATGAGGCGTATGCTCGCTCCGGGGCTCGTTTGACCTTCCAAATGGCCCAGAAAACCCGTGATGGCCAACCGTATGCATAGACAACGTCTTGACGGACGTCCACGAACAAATTTGGCATTTTTGACATCGGAATCCCGATCACCCAAAAAATGGTGTGCAATAGCACACGAAAATCGTCAAAATGAGGCGTATGCTCGCTCTGGGGCTCGTTTGACCTTCCAAACGGCCCAGAAAACCCGTGATGGCCAACCGTATGCATAGACAACATCTTGACGGACGTCCACGAATAAATTTTTCATTTTTGACGTCGGAATCCCGATCACCCAAAAAATGGTGTGCAATAGCACACGAAAATCGTCAAAATGAGGCGTATGCTCGCTCCGGGGCTCGTTTGACCTTCCAAACGGCCCAGAAAACCCGTGATGGCCAACCGTATGCATAGACAACGTCTTGACGGACGTCCACGAACAAATTTGGCATTTTTGACGTCGGAATCCTGATCACCCAAAAAATGGTGTGCAATAGCACACGAAAATCGTCAAAATGAGGCGTATGCTCGCTCCGGGGCTCGTTTGACCTTCCAAATGGCCCAGAAAACCCGTGATGGCCAACCGTATGCATAGACAACGTCTTGACGGACGTCCACGAACAAATTTGGCAATTTTGACATCGGAATCCCGATCACCCAAAAAATGGTGTGCAATAGCACACGAAAATCGTCAAAATGAGGCGTATGCTCGCTCCGGGGCTCGTTTGACCTTCCAAACGGCCCAGAAAACCCGTGATGGCCAACCGTATGCATAGACAACGTCTGGACGGACGTCCACGAATAAATTTTGCATTTTTGACGTCGGAATCCCGATCACCCAAAAAATGGTGTGCAATAGCACACGAAAATCGTCAAAATGAGGCGTATGCTCGCTCCGGGGCTCGTTTGACCTTCCAAACGGCCCAGAAAACCCGTGATGGCCAACCGTATGCATAGACAACGTCTTGACGGACGTCCACGAACAAATTTGGCATTTTTGACGTCGGAATCCTGATCACCCAAAAAATGGTGTGCAATAGCACATGAAAATCGTCAAAATGAGGCGTATGCTCGCTCCGGGGCTCGTTTGACCTTCCAAATGGCCCAGAAAACCCGTGATGGCCAACCGTATGCATAGACAACGTCTTGACGGACGTCCACGAAAAAATTTGGCATTTTTGACGTCGGAATCCCGATCACCCAAAAAATGGTGTGCAATAGCACACGAAAATCGTCAAAATGAGGCGTATGCTCGCTCCGGGGCTCGTTTGACCTTCCAAACGGCCCAGAAAACCCGTGATGGCCAACCGTATGCATAGACAACGTCTTGAAGGACGTCCACGAACAAATTTGGCATTTTTGACGTCGGAATCCTGATCACCCAAAAAATGGTGTGCAATAGCACACGAAAATCGTCAAAATGAGGCGTATGCTCGCTCCGGGGCTCGTTTGACCTTCCAAATGGCCCAGAAAACCCGTGATTGCCAACCGTATGCATAGACAACGTCTTGACGGACGTCCACGAACAAATTTGACATTTTTGACGTCGGAATCCTGATCACCCAAAAAATGGTGTGCAATAGCACACGAAAATCATCAAAATGAGGCGTATGCTCGCTCCGGGGCTCGTTTGACCTTCCAAATGGCCCAGAAAACCCGTGATGGCCAACCGTATGCATAGACAACGTCTTGACGGACGTCCACGAACAAATTTGCATTTTTGACATCGGAATCCCGATCACCCAAAAAATGGTGTGCAATAGCACACGAAAATCGTCAAAATGAGGCGTATGCTCGCTCCGGGGCTCGTTTGACCTTCCAAACGGCCCAGAAAACCCGTGATGGCCAACCGTATGCATAGACAACGTCTTGAAGGACGTCCACGAACAAATTTGGCATTTTTGACGTCGGAATCCCGATCACCCAAAAAATGGTGTGCAATAGCACACGAAAATCGTCAAAATGAGGCGTATGCTCGCTCCGGGGCTCGTTTGACCTTCCAAACGGCCCAGAAAACCCGTGATGGCCAACCGTATGCATAGACAACGTCTTGAAGGACGTCCACGAACAAATTTGGCATTTTTGACGTCGGAATCCCGATCACCCAAAAAATGGTGTGCAATAGCACACGAAAATCGTCAAAATGAGGCGTATGCTCGCTCCGGGGCTCGTTTGACCTTCCAAATGGCCCAGAAAACCTGTGATGGCCAACCGTATGCATAGACAACGTCTTGACGGACGTCCACGAACAAATTTGGCATTTTTGACGTCGGAATCCTGATCACCCAAAAAATGGTGTGCAATAGCACACGAAAATCGTCAAAATGAGGCGTATGCTCGCTCCGGGGCTCGTTTGACCTTCCAAATGGCCCAGAAAACCCGTGATGGCCAACCGTATTCATAGACAACGTCTTGACGGACGTCCACGAACAAATTTGGCATTTTTGACGTCGGAATCCCGATCACCCAAAAAATGGTGTGCAATAGCACACGAAAATCGTCAAAATGAGGCGTATGCTCGCTCCGGGGCTCGTTTGACCTTCCAAACGGCCCAGAAAACCCGTGATGGCCAACCGTATGCATAGACAACGTCTTGACGGACGTCCACGAATAAATTTTGCATTTTTGACGTCAGAATCCCGATCACCCAAAAAATGGTGTGCAATAGCACACGAAAATCGTCAAAATGAGGCGTATGCTCGCTCCGGGGCTCGTTTGACCTTCCAAACGGCCCAGAAAACCCGTGATGGCCAACCGTATGCATAGACAACGTCTTGACGGACGTCCACGAACAAATTTGGCATTTTTGACGTCGGAATCCTGATCACCCAAAAAATGGTGTGCAATAGCACACGAAAATCGTCAAAATGAGGCGTATGCTCGCTCCGGGGCTCGTTTGACCTTCCAAATGGCCCAGAAAACCCGTGATGGCCAACCGTATTCATAGACAACGTCTTGACGGACGTCCACGAACAAATTTGGCATTTTTGACGTCGGAATCCTGATCACCCAAAAAATGGTGTGCAATAGCACACGAAAATCGTCAAAATGAGGCGTATGCTCGCTCCGGGGCTCGTTTGACCTTCCAAATGGCCCAGAAAACCCGTGATGGCCAACCGTATTCATAGACAACGTCTTGACGGACGTCCACGAACAAATTTGGCATTTTTGACGTCGGAATCCCGATCACCCAAAAAATGGTGTGCAATAGCACACGAAAATCGTCAAAATGAGGCGTATGCTCGCTCCGGGGCTCGTTTGACCTTCCAAACGGCCCAAAAAACCCGTGATGGACAACCGTATGCATAGACAACGTCTTGACGGACGTCCACGAACAAATTTGGCATTTTTGACGTCGGAATCCTGATCACCCAAAAAATGGTGTGCAATAGCACACGAAAATCGTCAAAATGAGGCGTATGCTCGCTCCGGGGCTCGTTTGACCTTCCAAATGGCCCAGAAAACCCGTGATGGCCAACCGTATTCATAGACAACGTCTTGATGGACGTCCACGAACAAATTTGGCATTTTTGACGTTGGAATCCCGATCACCCAAAAAATGGTGTGCAATAGCACACGAAAATCGTCAAAATGAGGCGTATGCTCGCTCCGGGGCTCGTTTGACCTTCCAAACGGCCCAGAAAACCCGTGATGGCCAACCGTATGCATAGACAACGTCTTGACGGACGTCCACGAACAAATTTGGCATTTTTGTTGTCAGAATCCTGATCACCCAAAAAATGGTGTGCAATAGCACACGAAAATCGTCAAAATGAGGCGTATGCTCGCTCCGGGACTCGTTTGACCTTCCAAATTGCCCAGAAAACCCGTGATGGCCAACCGTATTCATAGACAACGTCTTAACGGACGTCCACGAACAAATTTGGCATTTTTGACATCGGAATCCCGATCACTCAAAAAATGGTGTGCAATAGCACACGAAAATCGTCAAAATGAGGCGTATGCTCGCTTCGGGGCTCGTTTGACCTTCCAAACGGCCCAGAAAACCCGTGATGGCCAACCGTATGCATAGACAACGTCTTGACCGACGTCCACGAATAAATTTTGCATTTTTGACGTCCACGAATAAATAGCACACGAAAATCGTCAAAATGAGGCGTATGCTCGCTCCGGGGCTCGTTTGACCTTCCAAACGGCCCAGAAAACCTGTGATGGCCAACCGTATGCATAGACAACGTCTTGACGGACGTCCACGAACAAATTTGGCATTTTTGACGTCGGAATCCTGATCACCCAAAAAATGGTGTGCAATAGCACACGAAAATCGTCAAAATGAGGCGTATGCTCGCTCCGGGGCTCGTTTGACCTTCCAAATGGCCCAGAAAACCCGTGATGGCCAACCGTATTCATAGACAACGTCTTGACGGACGTCCACGAACAAATTTGGCATTTTTGACGTCGGAATCCCGATCACCCAAAAAATGGTGTGCAATAGCAACCGAAAATCGTCAAAATGAGGCGTATGCTCGCTCAGGGGCTCGTTTGACCTTCCAAACGGCCCAGAAAACCCGTGATGGCCAACCGTATGCATAGACAACGTCTTGACGGACGTCCATGAATAAATTTTGCATTTTTGACGTCGGAATCCCAATCACCCAAAAAATGGTGTGCAATAGTACACGAAAATCGTCAAAATGAGGCGTATGCTCGCTCCGGGGCTCGTTTGACCTTCCAAACGGCCCAGAAAACCCATGATGGCCAACCGTATGCATAGACAACGTCTTGACGGACGTCCACGAACAAATTTGGCATTTTTGACGTCGGAATCCTGATCACCCAAAAAATGGTGTGCAATAGCACACGAAAATCGTCAAAATGAGGCGTATGCTCGCTCCGGGGCTCGTTTGACCTTCCAAATGGCCCAGAAAACCCGTGATGGCCAACCGTATTCATAGACAACGTCTTGACGGACGTCCACGAACAAATTTGGCATTTTTGACGTCGGAATCCCGATCACCCAAAAAATGGTGTGCAATAGCACACGAAAATCGTCAAAATGAGGCGTATGCTCGCTCCGGGGCTCGTTTGACCTTCCAAACGGCCCAGAAAACCCGTGATGGCCAACCGTATGCATAGACAACGTCTTGACGGACGTCCACGAATAAATGTTGCATTTTTGACGTCGGAATCCCGATCACCCAAAAAATGGTGTGCAATAGCACACGAAAATCGTCAAAATGAGGCGTATGCTCGCTTCGGGGCTCGTTTGACCTTCCAAACGGCCCAAAAAACCCGTGATGGCCAACCGTATGCATAGACAACGTCTTGACGGACGTCCACGAACAAATTTGGCATTTTTGACGTCGGAATCCTGATCACCCAAAAAATGGTGTGCAATAGCACACGAAAATCGTCAAAATGAGGCGTATGCTCGCTCCGGGGCTCGTTTGACCTTCCAAATGGCCCAGAAAACCCGTGATGGCCAACCGTATTCATAGACAACGTCTTGACGGACGTCCACGAACAAATTTGGCATTTTTGACGTCGGAATCCCGATCACCCAAAAAATGGTGTGCAATAGCACACGAAAATCGTCAAAATGAGGCGTATGCTCGCTCCGGGGCTCGTTTGACCTTCCAAACGGCCCAGAAAACCCGTGATGGCCAACCGTATGCATAGACAACGTCTTGACGGACGTCCACGAACAAATTTGGCATTTTTGACGTTGGAATCCTGATCACCCAAAAAATGGTGTGCAATAGCACACGAAAATCGTCAAAATGAGGCGTATGCTCGCTCCGGGGCTCGTTGACCTTCCAAATGGCCCAGAAAACCCGTGATGGCCAACCGTATGCATAGACAACGTCTTGACGGACGTCCACGAACAAATTTGACATTTTTGACGTCGGAATCCTGATCACCCAAAAAATGGTGTGCAATAGCACACGAAAATCATCAAAATGAGGCGTATGCTCGCTCCGGGGCTCGTTTGACCTTCCAAACGACCCAGAAAACCCGTGATGGCCAACCGTATGCATAGACAACGTCTTGAAGGACGTCCACGAACAAATTTGGCATTTTTGACGTCGGAATCCTGATCACCCAAAAAATGGTGTGCAATAGCACACGAAAATCGTCAAAATGAGGCGTATGCTCGCTCCGGGGCTCGTTTGACCTTCCAAATGGCCCAGAAAACCCGTGATGGCCAACCGTATGCATAGACAACGTCTTGAAGGACGTCCACGAACAAATTTGGCATTTTTGACGTCGGAATCCCGATCACCCAAAAAATGGTGTGCAATAGCACACGAAAATCGTCAAAATGATGCGTATGCTCGCTCCGGGGCTCGTTTGACCTTCCAAATGGCCCAGAAAACCCGTGATGGCCAACCGTATGCATAGACAACGTCTTGACGGACGTCCACGAACAAATTTGACATTTTTGACGTCGGAATCCTGATCACCCAAAAAATGGTGTGCAATAGCACACGAAAATCATCAAAATGAGGCGTATGCTCGCTCCGGGGCTCGTTTGACCTTCCAAACGGCCCAGAAAACCCGTGATGGCCAACCGTATGCATAGACAACGTCTTGAAGGACGTCCACGAACAAATTTGGCATTTTTGACGTCGGAATCCTGATCACCCAAAAAATGGTGTGCAATAGCACACGAAAATCGTCAAAATGAGGCGTATGCTCGCTCCGGGGCTCGTTTGACCTTCCAAATGGCCCAGAAAACCCTTGATGGCCAACCGTATGCATAGACAACATCTTGACGGACGTCCACGAACAAATTTGGCATTTTTGACGTCGGAATCCTGATCACCCAAAAAATGGTGTGCAATAGCACACGAAAATCGTCAAAATGAGGCGTATGCTCGCTCCGGAGCTCGTTTGACCTTCCAAATGGCCCAGAAAACCCGTGATGGCCAACCGTATGCATAGACAACGTCTTGACGGACGTCCACGAACAAATTTGGCATTTTTGACGTCGGAATCCCGATCACCAAAAAAATGGTGTGCAATAGCACACGAAAATCGTCAATATGAGGCGTATGCTCGCTCCGGGGCTCGTTTGACCTTCCAAACGGCCCAGAAAACCCGTGATGGCCAACCGTATGCATAGACAACGTCTTGAAGGACGTCCACGAACAAATTTGGCATTTTTGACGTCGGAATCCCGATCACCCAAAAAATGGTGTGCAATAGCACACGAAAATCGTCAAAATGAGGCGTATGCTCGCTCCGGGGCTCGTTTGACCTTCCAAATGGCCCAGAAAACCCGTGATGGCCAACCGTATGCATAGACAACGTCTTGACGGACGTCCACGAACAAATTTGACATTTTTGACGTCGGAATCCTGATCACCCAAAAAATGGTGTGCAATAGCACACGAAAATCATCAAAATGAGGCGTATGCTCGCTCCGGGGCTCGTTTGACCTTCCAAATGGCCCAGAAAACCCGTGATGGCCAACCGTATGCATAGACAACGTCTTGACGGACGTCCACGAACAAATTTGGCATTTTTGACGTCCGAATCTCGATCACCCAAAAAATGGTGTGCAATAGCACACGAAAATCGTCAAAATGAGGCGTATGCTCGCTCCTGGGCTCGTTTGACCTTCCAAACGGCCCAGAAAACCCGTGATGGCCAACCGTATGCATAGACAACGTCTTGAAGGACGTCCACGAACAAATTTGGCATTTTTGACGTCGGAATCCCGATCACCCAAAAAATGGTGTGCAATAGCACACGAAAATCGTCAAAATGAGGCGTATGCTCGCTCCGGGGCTCGTTTGACCTTCCAAACGGCCCAGAAAACCCGTGATGGCCAACCGTATGCATAGACAACGTCTTGAAGGACGTCCACGAACAAATTTGGCATTTTTGACGTCGGAATCCCGATCACCCAAAAAATGGTGTGCAATAGCACACGAAAATCGTCAAAATGAGGCGTATGCTCGCTTCGGGGCTCGTTTGACCTTCCAAATGGCCCAGAAAACCCGTGATGGCCAACCGTATGCATAGACAACGTCTTGACGGACGTCCACGAACAAATTTGACATTTTTGACGTCGGAATCCTGATCACCCAAAAAATGGTGTGCAATAGCACACGAAAATCATCAAAATGAGGCGTATGCTCGCTCCGGGGCTCGTTTGACCTTCCAAACGACCCAGAAAACCCGTGATGGCCAACCGTATGCATAGACAACGTCTTGAAGGACGTCCACGAACAAATTTGGCATTTTTGACGTCGGAATCCTGATCACCCAAAAAATGGTGTGCAATAGCACACGAAAATCGTCAAAATGAGGCGTATGCTCGCTCCGGGGCTCGTTTGACCTTCCAAATGGCCCAGAAAACCCGTGATGGCCAACCGTATGCATAGACAACGTCTTGAAGGACGTCCACGAACAAATTTGGCATTTTTGACGTCGGAATCCCGATCACCCAAAAAATGGTGTGCAATAGCACACGAAAATCGTCAAAATGAGGCGTATGCTCGCTCCGGGGCTCGTTTAACCTTCCAAATGGCCCAGAAAACCCGTGATGGCCAACCGTATGCATAGACAACGTCTTGACGGACGTCCACGAACAAATTTGACATTTTTGACGTCGGAATCCTGATCACCCAAAAAATGGTGTGCAATAGCACACGAAAATCATCAAAATGAGGCGTATGCTCGCTCCGGGGCTCGTTTGACCTTCCAAACGGCCCAGAAAACCCGTGATGGCCAACCGTATGCATAGACAACGTCTTGAAGGACGTCCACGAACAAATTTGGCATTTTTGACGTCGGAATCCTGATCACCCAAAAAATGGTGTGCAATAGCACACGAAAATCGTCAAAATGAGGCGTATGCTCACTCCGGGGCTCGTTTGACCTTCCAAATGGCCCAGAAAACCCGTGATGGCCAACCGTATGCATAGACAACGTCTTGACAGACGTCCACGAACAAATTTGGCATTTTTGACGTCGGAATCCTGATCACCCAAAAAATGGTGTGCAATAGCACACGAAAATCGTCAAAATGAGGCGTATGCTCGCTCCGGGGCTCGTTTGACCTTCCAAATGGCCCAGAAAACCCGTGATGGCCAACCGTATGCATAGACAACGTCTTGACGGACGTCCACGAACAAATTTGGCATTTTTGACTTCGGAATCCCGATCACCCAAAAAATGGTGTGCAATAGCACACGAAAATCGTCAATATGAGGCGTATGCTCGCTCCGGGGCTCGTTTGACCTTCCAAACGGCCCAGAAAACCCGTGATGGCCAACCGTATGCATAGACAACGTCTTGAAGGACGTCCATGAACAAATTTGGCATTTTTGACGTCGGAATCCTGATCACCCAAAAAATGGTGTGCAATAGCACACGAAAATCGTCAAAATGAGGCGTATGCTCGCTCCGGGGCTCGTTTGACCTTCCAAATGGCCCAGAAAACCCGTGATGGCCAACCGTATGCATAGACAACGTCTTGACGGACGTCCACGAATAAATTTGACATTTTTGACGTCGGAATCCTGATCACCCAAAAAATGGTGTGCAATAGCACACGAAAATCATCAAAATGAGGCGTATGCTCGCTCCGGGGCTCGTTTGACCTTCCAAATGGCCCAGAAAACTCGTGATGGCCAACCGTATGCATAGACAACGTCTAGACGGACGTCCACGAACAAATTTGGCATTTTTGACGTCGGAATCCCGATCACCCAAAAAATGGTGTGCAATAGCACACGAAAATCGTCAAAATGAGGCGTATGCTCGCTCCGGGGCTCGTTTGACCTTCCAAACGGCCCAGAAAACCCGTGATGGCCAACCGTATGCATAGACAACGTCTTGAAGGACGTCCACGAACAAATTTGGCATTTTTGACGTCGGAATCCCGATCACCCAAAAAATGGTGTGCAATAGCACACGAAAATCGTCAAAATGAGGCGTATGCTCGCTCCGGGGCTCGTTTGACCTTCCAAACGGCCCAGAAAACCCGTGATGGCCAACCGTATGCATAGACAACGTCTTGAAGGACGTCCACGAACAAATTTGGCATTTTTGACGTCGGAATCCCGATCACCCAAAAAATGGTGTGCAATAGCACACGAAAATCGTCAAAATGAGGCGTATGCTCGCTCCGGGGCTCGTTTGACCTTCCAAACGGCCCAGAAAACCCGTGATGGCCAACCGTATGCATAGACAACGTCTTGAAGGACGTCCACGAACAAATTTGGCATTTTTGACGTCGGAATCCCGATCACCCAAAAAATGGTGTGCAATAGCACACGAAAATCGTCAAAATGAGGCGTATGCTCGCTCCGGGGCTCGTTTGACCTTCCAAATGGCCCAGAAAACCCGTGATGGCCAACCGTATGCATAGACAACGTCTTGACGGACGTCCACGAACAAATTTGACATTTTTGACGTCGGAATCCTGATCACCCAAAAAATGGGAAAATCATCAAAATGAGGCGTATGCTCGCTCCGGGGCTCGTTTGACCTTCCAAACGACCCAGAAAACCCGTGATGGCCAACCGTATGCATAGACAACGTCTTGAAGGACGTCCACGAACAAATTTGGCATTTTTGACGTCGGAATCCCGATCACCCAAAAAATGGTGTGCAATAGCACACGAAAATCGTCAAAATGAGGCGTATGCTCGCTCCGGGGCTCGTTTGACCTTCCAAATGGCCCAGAAAACCCGTGATGGCCAACCGTATGCATAGACAACGTCTTGACGGACGTCCACGAACAAATTTGACATTTTTGACGTCGGAATCCTGATCACCCAAAAAATGGTGTGCAATAGCACACGAAAATCATCAAAATGAGGCGTATGCTCGCTCCGGGGCTCGTTTGACCTTCCAAACGACCCAAAAAACCCGTGATGGCCAACCGTATGCATAGACAACGTCTTGAAGGACGTCCACGAACAAATTTGGCATTTTTGACGTCGGAATCCTGATCACCCAAAAAATGGTGTGCAATAGCACACGAAAATCGTCAAAATGAGGCGTATGCTCGCTCCGGGGCTCGTTTGACCTTCCAAATAGCCCAGAAAACCCGTGATGGCCAACCGTATGCATAGACAACGTCTTGAAGGACGTCCACGAACAAATTTGGCATTTTTGACATCGGAATCCCGATCACCCAAAAAATGGTGTGCAATAGCACACGAAAATCGTCAAAATGAGGCGTATGCTCGCTCCGGGGCTCGTTTGACCTTCCAAATGGCCCAGAAAACCCGTGATGGCCAACCGTATGCATAGACAACGTCTTGACGGACGTCCACAAACAAATTTGACATTTTTGACGTCGGAATCCTGATCACCCAAAAAATGGTGTGCAATAGCACACGAAAATCATCAAAATGAGGCGTATGCTCGCTCCGGGGCTCGTTTGACCTTCCAAACGGCCCAGAAAACCCGTGATGGCCAACCGTATGCATAGACAACGTCTTGAAGGACGTCCACGAACAAATTTGGCATTTTTGACGTCGGAATCCTGATCACCCAAAAAATGGTGTGCAATAGCACACGAAAATCGTCAAAATGAGGCGTATGCTCGCTCCGGGGCTCGTTTGACCTTCCAAATGGCCCAGAAAACCCGTGATGGCCAACCGTATGCATAGACAACGTCTTGACGGACGTCCACGAACAAATTTGGCATTTTTGACGTCGGAATCCTGATCATCCAAAAAATGGTGTGCAATAGCACACGAAAATCGTCAAAATGAGGCGTATGCTCGCTCCGGGGCTCGTTTGACCTTCCAAATGGCCCAGAAAACCCGTGATGGCCAACCGTATGCATAGACAACGTCTTGACGGACGTCCACAAACAAATTTGGCATTTTTGACGTCGGAATCCCGATCACCCAAAAAATGGTGTGCAATAGCACACGAAAATCGTCAAAATGAGGCGTATGCTCGCTCCGGGGCTCGTTTGACCTTCCAAACGGCCCAGAAAACCCGTGATGGCCAACCGTATGCATAGACAACGTCTTGAAGGACGTCCACGAACAAATTTGGCATTTTTGACGTCGGAATCCTGATCACCCAAAAAATGGTGTGCAATAGCACACGAAAATCGTCAAAATGAGGCGTATGCTCGCTCCGGGGCTCGTTTGACCTTCCAAATGGCCCAGAAAACCCGTGATGGCCAACCGTATGCATAGACAACGTCTTGACGGACGTCCACGAACAAATTTGACATTTTTGACGTCGGAATCCTAATCACCCAAAAAATGGTGTGCAATAGCACACGAAAATCATCAAAATGAGGCGTATGCTCGCTCCGGGGCTCGTTTGACCTTCCAAATGGCCCAGAAAACCCGTGATGGCCAACCGTATGCATAGACAACGTCTTGACGGACGTCCACGAACAAATTTGGCATTTTTGACGTCGGAATCCCGATCACCCAAAAAATGGTGTGCAATAGCACACGAAAATCGTCAAAATGAGGCGTATGCTCGCTCCGGGGCTCGTTTGACCTTCCAAACGGCCCAGAAAACCTGTGATGGCCAACCGTATGCATAGACAACGTCTTGAAGGACGTCCACGAACAAATTTGGCATTTTTGACGTCGGAATCCCGATCACCCAAAAAATGGTGTGCAATAGCACACGAAAATCGTCAAAATGAGGCGTATGCTCGCTCCGGGGCTCGTTTGACCTTCCAAACGGCCCAGAAAACCCGTGATGGCCAACCGTATGCATAGACAACGTCTTGAAGGACGTCCACGAACAAATTTGGCATTTTTGACGTCGGAATCCCGATCACCCAAAAAATGGTGTGCAATAGCACACGAAAATCGTCAAAATGAGGCGTATGCTCGCTCCGGGGCTCGTTTGACCTTCCAAATGGCCCAGAAAACCCGTGATGGCCAACCGTATGCATAGACAACGTCTTGACGGACGTCCACGAACAAATTTGACATTTTTGACGTCGGAATCCTGATCACCCAAAAAATGGTGTGCAATAGCACACGAAAATCATCAAAATGAGGCGTATGCTCGCTCCGGGGCTCGTTTGACCTTCCAAACGACCCAGAAAACCCGTGATGGCCAACCGTATGCATAGACAACGTCTTGAAGGACGTCCACGAACAAATTTGGCATTTTTGACGTCGGAATCCTGATCACCCAAAAAATGGTGTGCAATAGCACACGAAAATCGTCAAAATGAGGCGTATGCTCGCTCCGGGGCTCGTTTGACCTTCCAAATGGCCCAGAAAACCCGTGATGGCCAACCGTATGCATAAACAACGTCTTGAAGGACGTCCACGAACAAATTTGGCATTTTTGACGTTGGAATCCCGATCACCCAAAAAATGGTGTGCAATAGCACACGAAAATCGTCAAAATGAGGCGTATGCTCGCCCCGGGGCTCGTTTGACCTTCCAAATGGCCCAGAAAACCCGTGATGGCCAACCGTATGCATAGACAACGTCTTGACGGACGTCCACGAACAAATTTGACATTTTTGACGTCGGAATCCTGATCACCCAAAAAATGGTGTGCAATAGCACACGAAAATCATCAAAATGAGGCGTATGCTCGCTCCGGGGCTCGTTTGACCTTCCAAACGGCCCAGAAAACCCGTGATGGCCAACCGTATGCATAGACAACGTCTTGAAGGACGTCCACGAACAAATTTGGCATTTTTGACGTCGGAATCCTGATCACCCAAAAAATGGTGTGCAATAGCACACGAAAATCATCAAAATGAGGCGTATGCTCGCTCCGGGGCTCGTTTGACCTTCCAAATGGCCCAGAAAACCCGTGATGGCCAACCGTATGCATAGAAAACGTCTTGACGGACGTCCACGAACAAATTTGGCATTTTTGACGTCGGAATCCTGATCACCCAAAAAATGGTGTGCAATAGCACACGAAAATCGTCAAAATGAGGCGTATGCTCGCTCCGGGACTCGTTTGACCTTCCAAATGGCCCAGAAAACCCGTGATGGCCAATCGTATGCATAGACAACGTCTTGACGGACGTCCACGAACAAATTTGGCATTTTTGACGTCGGAATCCCGATCACCCAAAAAATGGTGTGCAATAGCACACGAAAATCGTCAAAATGAGGCGTATGCTCGCTCCGGGGCTCGTTTGACCTTCCAAACGGCCCAGAAAACCCGTGATGGCCAACCGTATGCATAGACAACGTCTTGAAGGACGTCCACGAACAAATTTGGCATTTTTGACGTCGGAATCCTGATCACCCAAAAAATGGTGTGCAATAGCACACGAAAATCGTCAAAATGAGGCGTATGCTCGCTCCGGGGCTCGTTTGACCTTCCAAATGGCCCAGAAAACCCGTGATGGCCAACCGTATGCATAGACAACGTCTTGACGGACGTCCACGAACAAATTTGACATTTTTGACGTCGGAATCCTGATCACCCAAAAAATGGTGTGCAATAGCACACGAAAATCATCAAAATGAGGCGTATGCTCGCTCCGGGGCTCGTTTGACCTTCCAAACGACCCAGAAAACCCGTGATGGCCAACCGTATGCATAGACAACGTCTTGAAGGACGTCCACGAACAAATTTGGCATTTTTGACGTCGAAATTCTGATCACACAAAAAATGGTGTGCAATAGCACACGAAAATCGTCAAAATGAGGCGTATGCTCGCTCCGGGGCTCGTTTGACCTTCCAAATGGCCCAGAAAACCCGTGATGGCCAACCGTATGCATAGACAACGTCTTGAAGGACGTCCACGAACAAATTTGGCATTTTTGACGTCGGAATCCCGATCACCCAAAAAATGGTGTGCAATAGCACACGAAAATCGTCAAAATGAGGCGTATGCTCGCTCCGGGGCTCGTTTGACCTTCCAAATGGCCCAGAAAACCCGTGATGGCCAACCGTATGCATAGACAACGTCTTGACGGACGTCCACGAACAAATTTGACATTTTTGACGTCGGAATCCTGATCACCCAAAAAATGGTGTGCAATAGCACACGAAAATCGTCAAAATGAGGCGTATGCTCGCTCCGGGGCTCGTTTGACCTTCCAAATGGCCCAGAAAACCCGTGATGGCCAACCGTATGCATAGACAACGTCTTGACGGACGTCCACGAACAAATTTGGCATTTTTGACGTCGGAATCCTGATCACCCAAAAAATGGTGTGCAATAGCACACGAAAATCGTCAAAATGAGGCGTATGCTCGCTTCGGGGCTCGTTTGACCTTCCAAATGGCCCAGAAAACCCGTGATGGCCAACCGTATGCATAGACAACGTCTTGACGGATGTCCACGAACAAATTTGGCATTTTTGACGTCGGAATCCTGATCACCCAAAAAATGGTGTGCAATAGCACACGAAAATCGTCAAAATGAGGCGTATGCTCGCTCCGGGGCTCGTTTGACCTTCCAAACGGCCCAGAAAACCCGTGATGGCCAACCGTATGCATAGACAACGTCTTGAAGGACGTCCACGAACAAATTTGGCATTTTTGACGTCGGAATCCTGATCACCCAAAAAATGGTGTGCAATAGCACACGAAAATCGTCAAAATGAGGCGTATGCTCGCTCCGGGGCTCGTTTGACCTTCCAAATGGCCCAGAAAACCCGTGATGGCCAACCGTATGCATAGACAACGTCTTGACGGACGTCCACGAACAAATTTGACATTTTTGACGTCGGAATCCTGATCACCCAAAAAATGGTGTGCAATAGCACACGAAAATCATCAAAATGAGGCGTATGCTCGCTCCGGGGCTCGTTTGACCTTCCAAATGGCCCAGAAAACCCGTGATGGCCAACCGTATGCATAGACAACGTCTTGACGGACGTCCACGAACAAATTTGGCATTTTTGACGTCGGAATCCCGATCACCCAAAAAATGGTGTGCAATAGCACACGAAAATCGTCAAAATGAGGCGTATGCTCGCTTCGGGGATCGTTTGACCTTCCAAACGGCCCAGAAAACCCGTGATGGCCAACCGTATGCATAGACAACGTCTTGAAGGACGTCCACGAACAAATTTGGCATTTTTGACGTCGGAATCCCGATCACCCAAAAAATGGTGTGCAATAGCACACGAAAATCGTCAAAATGAGGCGTATGCTCGCTCCGGGGCTCGTTTGACCTTCCAAACGGCCCAGAAAACCCGTGATGGCCAAACGTATGCATAGACAACGTCTTGAAGGACGTCCACGAACAAATTTGACATTTTTGACGTCGGAATCCCGATCACCCAAAAAATGGTGTGCAATAGCACACGAAAATCGTCAAAATGAGGCGTATGCTCGCTCCGGGGCTCGTTTGACCTTCCAAATGGCCCAGAAAACCCGTGATGGCCAACCGTATGCATAGACAACGTCTTGACGGACGTCCACGAACAAATTTGACATTTTTGACGTCGGAATCCTGATCACCCAAAAAATGGTGTGCAATAGCACACGAAAATCATCAAAATGAGGCGTATGCTCGCTCCGGGGCTCGTTTGACCTTCCAAACGACCCAGAAAACCCGTGATGGCCAACCGTATGCATAGACAACGTCTTGAAGGACGTCCACGAACAAATTTGGCATTTTTGACGTCGGAATCCTGATCACCCAAAAAATGGTGTGCAATAGCACACGAAAATCGTCAAAATGAGGCGTATGCTCGCTCCGGGGCTCGTTTGACCTTCCAAATGGCCCAGAAAACCCGTGATGGCCAACCGTATGCATAGACAACGTCTTGACGGACGTCCACGAACAAATTTGACATTTTTGACGTCGGAATCCTGATCACCCAAAAAATGGTGTGCAATAGCACACGAAAATCATCAAAATGAGGCGTATGCTCGCTCCAGGGCTCGTTTGACCTTCTAAATGGCCCAGAAAACCCGTGATGGCCAACCGTATGCATAGACAACGTCTTGAAGGACGTCCACGAACAAATTTGGCATTTTTGACGTCGGAATCCCGATCACCCAAAAAATGGTGTGCAATAGCACACGAAAATCGTCAAAATGAGGCGTATGCTCGCTCCGGGGCTCGTTTGACCTTCCAAACGGCCCAGAAAACCCGTGATGGCCAACCGTATGCATAGACAACGTCTTGAAGGACGTCCACGAACAAATTTGGCATTTTTGACGTCGGAATCCCGATCACCCAAAAAATGGTGTGCAATAGCACACGAAAATCGTCAAAATGAGGCGTATGCTCGCTCCGGGGCTCGTTTGACCTTCCAAACGGCCCAGAAAACCCGTGATGGCCAACCGTATGCATAGACAACGTCTTGAAGGACGTCCACGAACAAATTTGGCATTTTTGACGTCGGAATCTCGATCACCCAAAAAATGGTGTGCAATAGCACACGAAAATCGTCAAAATGAGGCGTATGCTCGCTCCGGGGCTCGTTTGACCTTCAAAATGGTCCAGAAAACCCGTGATGGCCAACCGTATGCATAGACAACGTCTTGACGGACGTCCACGAACAAATTTGACATTTTTGACGTCGGAATCCTGATCACCCAAAAAATGGTGTGCAATAGCACACGAAAATCATCAAAATGAGGCGTCTGCTCGCTCCGGGGCTCGTTTGACCTTCCAAATGGCCCAGAAAACCCGTGATGGCCAACCGTATGCATAGACAACGTCTTGAAGGACGTCCACGAACAAATTTGGCATTTTTGACGTCGGAATCCTGATCACCCAAAAAATGGTGTGCAATAGCACACGAAAATCGTCAAAATGAGGCGTATGCTCGCTCCGGGGCTCGTTTGACCTTCCAAATGGCCCAGAAAACCCGTGATGGCCAACCGTATGCATAGACAACGTCTTGACGGACGTCCACGAACAAATTTGGCATTTTTGACGTCGGAATCCCGATCACCCAAAAAATAGTGTGCAATAGCACACGAAAATCGTCAAAATGAGGCGTATGCTCGCTCCGGGGCTCGTTTGACCTTCCAAATGGCCCAGAAAACCCGTGATGGCCAACCGTATGCATAGACAACGTCTTGACGGACGTCCACGAACAAATTTGACATTTTTGACGTCGGAATCCTGATCACCCAAAAAATGGTGTGCAATAGCACACGAAAATCATCAAAATGAGGCGTATGCTCGCTCCGGGGCTCGTTTGACCTTCCAAACGGCCCTGAAAACCCGTGATGGCCAACCGTATGCATAGACAACGTCTTGAAGGACGTCCACGAACAAATTTGGCATTTTTGACGTCGGAATCCTGATCACCCAAAAAATGGTGTGCAATAGCACACGAAAATCGTCAAAATGAGGCGTATGCTCGCTCCGGGGCTCGTTTGACCTTCCAAATGGCCCAGAAAACCCGTGATGGCCAACCGTATGCATAGACAACGTCTTGACGGACGTCCACGAACAAATTTGACATTTTTGACGTCAGAATCCTGATCACCCAAAAAATGGTGTGCAATAGCACACGAAAATCATCAAAATGAGGCGTATGCTCGCTCCGGGGCTCGTTTGACCTTCCAAATGGCCCAGAAAACCCGTGATGGCCAACCGTATGAATAGACAACGTCTTGATGGACGTCCACGAACAAATTTGGCATTTTTGACGTCGGAATCCTGATCACCCAAAAAATGGTGTGCAATAGCACACGAAAATCGTCAAAATGAGGCGTATGCTCGCTCCGGGGCTCGTTTGACCTTCCAAATGGCCCAGAAAACCCGTGATGGCCAACCGTATGCATAGACAACGTCTTGACGGACGTCCACGAACAAATTTGACATTTTTGACGTCGGAATCTCGATCACCCAAAAAATGGTGTGCAATAGCACACGAAAATCGTCAAAATGAGGCGTATGCTCGCTCCGGGGCTCGTTTGACCTTCCAAACGGCCCAGAAAACCCGTGATGGCCAACCGTATGCATAGACAACGTCTTGACGGACGTCCACGAACAAATTTGACATTTTTGACGTCGGAATCCTGATCACCCAAAAAATGGTGTGCAATAGCACACGAAAATCATCAAAATGAGGCGTATGCTCGCTCCGGGGCTCGTTTGACCTTCCAAACGACCCAGAAAACCCGTGATGGCCAACCGTATGCATAGACAACGTCTTGAAGGACGTCCACGAACAAATTTGGCATTTTTGACGTCGGAATCCCGATCACCCAAAAAATGGTGTGCAATAGCACACGAAAATCGTCAAAATGAGGCGTATGCTCGCTCCGGGGCTCGTTTGACCTTCCAAACGGCCCAGAAAACCCGTGATGGCCAACCGTATGCATAGACAACGTCTTGAAGGACGTCCACGAACAAATTTGGCATTTTTGACGTCGGAATCTCGATCACCCAAAAAATGGTGTGCAATAGCACACGAAAATCGTCAAAATGAGGCGTATGCTCGCTCCGGGGCTCGTTTGACCTTCCAAACGGCCCAGAAAACCCGTGTTGGCCAACCGTATGCATAGACAACGTCTTGAAGGACGTCCACGAACAAATTTGGCATTTTTGACGTCGGAATCCCGATCACCCAAAAAATGGTGTGCAATAGCACACGAAAATCGTCAAAATGAGGCGTATGCTCGCTCCGGGGCTCGTTTGACCTTCCAAATGGCCCAGAAAACCCGTGATGGCCAACCGTATGCATAGACAACGTCTTGACGGACGTCCACGAACAAATTTGACATTTTTGACGTCGGAATCCTGATCACCCAAAAAATGGTGTGCAATAGCACACGAAAATCATCAAAATGAGGCGTATGCTCGCTCCGGGGCTCGTTTGACCTTCCAAACGACCCAGAAAACCCGTGATGGCCAACCGTATGCATAGACAACGTCTTGAAGAACTTCCACGAACAAATTTGGCATTTTTGACGTCGAAATCCTGATCACCCAAAAAATGGTGTGCAATAGCACACGAAAATCGTCAAAATGAGGCGTATGCTCGCTCCGGGGCTCGTTTGACCTTCTAAATGGCCCAGAAAACTCGTGATGGCCAACCGTATGCATAGACAACGTCTTGAAGGACGTCCACGAACAAATTTGGCATTTTTGACGTCGGAATCCCGATCACCCAAAAAATGGTGTGCAATAGCACACGAAAATCGTCAAAATGAGGCGTATGCTCGCTCCGGGGCTCGTTTGACCTTCCAAATGGCCCAAAAAACCCGTGATGTCCAACCGTATGCATAGACAATGTCTTGACGGACGTCCACAAACAAATTTGACATTTTTGACGTCGGAATCTTGATCACCCAAAAAATGGTGTGCAATAGCACACGAAAATCATCAAAATGAGGCGTATGCTCGCTCCGGGGCTCGTTTGACCTTTCAAACGGCCCAGAAAACCCGTGATGGCCAACCGTATGCATAGACAACGTCTTGAAGGACGTCCACGAACAAATTTGGCATTTTTGACGTCGGAATCCTGATCACCCAAAAAATGGTGTGCAATAGCACACGAAAATCATCAAAATGAGGCGTATGCTCGCTCCGGGGCTCGTTTGACCTTCCAAACGGCCCAGAAAACCCGTGATGGCCAACCGTATGCATAGACAACGTCTTGACGGACGTCCACGAACAAATTTGGCATTTTTGACGTCGGAATCCCGATCACCCAAAAAATGGTGTGCAATAACACACGAAAATCGTCAAAATGAGGCGTATGCTCGCTCCGGGGCTCGTTTGACCTTCCAAACGGCCCAGAAAACCCGTGATGGCCAACCGTATGCATAGACAACGTCTTGAAGGACGTCCACGAACAAATTTGGCATTTTTGACGTCGGAATCCCGATCACCCAAAAAATGGTGTGCAATAGCACATGAAAATCGTCAAAATGAGGCGTATGCTCGCTCCGGGGCTCGTTTGACCTTCCAAACGGCCCAGAAAACCCGTGATGGCCAACCGTATGCATAGACAACGTCTTGAAGGACGTCCACGAACAAATTTGGCATTTTTGACGTCGGAATCCCGATCACCCAAAAAATGGTGTGCAATAGCACACGAAAATCGTCAAAATGAGGCGTATGCTCGCTCCGGGGCTCGTTTGACCTTCAAAATGGTCCAGAAAACCCGTGATGGCCAACCGTATGCATAGACAACGTCTTGACGGACGTCCACGAACAAATTTGACATTTTTGACGTCGGAATCCTGATCACCCAAAAAATGGTGTGCAATAGCACACGAAAATCATCAAAATGAGGCGTCTGCTCGCTCCGGGGCTCGTTTGACCTTCCAAATGGCCCAGAAAACCCGTGATGGCCAACCGTATGCATAGACAACGTCTTGAAGGACGTCCACGAACAAATTTGGCATTTTTGACGTCGGAATCCTGATCACCCAAAAAATGGTGTGCAATAGCACACGAAAATCGTCAAAATGAGGCGTATGCTCGCTCCGGGGCTCGTTTGACCTTCCAAATGGCCCAGAAAACCCGTGATGGCCAACCGTATGCATAGACAACGTCTTGACGGACGTCCACGAACAAATTTGGCATTTTTGACGTCGGAATCCCGATCACCCAAAAAATAGTGTGCAATAGCACACGAAAATCGTCAAAATGAGGCGTATGCTCGCTCCGGGGCTCGTTTGACCTTCCAAATGGCCCAGAAAACCCGTGATGGCCAACCGTATGCATAGACAACGTCTTGACGGACGTCCACGAACAAATTTGACATTTTTGACGTCGGAATCCTGATCACCCAAAAAATGGTGTGCAATAGCACACGAAAATCATCAAAATGAGGCGTATGCTCGCTCCGGGGCCCGTTTGACCTTCCAAACGGCCCTGAAAACCCGTGATGGCCAACCGTATGCATAGACAACGTCTTGAAGGACGTCCACGAACAAATTTGGCATTTTTGACGTCGGAATCCTGATCACCCAAAAAATGGTGTGCAATAGCACACGAAAATCGTCAAAATGAGGCGTATGCTCGCTCCGGGGCTCGTTTGACCTTCCAAATGGCCCAGAAAACCCGTGATGGCCAACCGTATGCATAGACAACGTCTTGACGGACGTCCACGAACAAATTTGACATTTTTGACGTCAGAATCCTGATCACCCAAAAAATGGTGTGCAATAGCACACGAAAATCATCAAAATGAGGCGTATGCTCGCTCCGGGGCTCGTTTGACCTTCCAAATGGCCCAGAAAACCCGTGATGGCCAACCGTATGAATAGACAACGTCTTGATGGACGTCCACGAACAAATTTGGCATTTTTGACGTCGGAATCCTGATCACCCAAAAAATGGTGTGCAATAGCACACGAAAATCGTCAAAATGAGGCGTATGCTCGCTCCGGGGCTCGTTTGACCTTCCAAATGGCCCAGAAAACCCGTGATGGCCAACCGTATGCATAGACAACGTCTTGACGGACGTCCACGAACAAATTTGGCATTTTTGACGTCGGAATCTCGATCACCCAAAAAATGGTGTGCAATAGCACACGAAAATCGTCAAAATGAGGCGTATGCTCGCTCCGGGGCTCGTTTGACCTTCCAAACGGCCCAGAAAACCCGTGATGGCCAACCGTATGCATAGACAACGTCTTGACGGACGTCCACGAACAAATTTGACATTTTTGACGTCGGAATCCTGATCACCCAAAAAATGGTGTGCAATAGCACACGAAAATCATCAAAATGAGGCGTATGCTCGCTCCGGGGCTCGTTTGACCTTCCAAACGACCCAGAAAACCCGTGATGGCCAACCGTATGCATAGACAACGTCTTGAAGGACGTCCACGAACAAATTTGGCATTTTTGACGTCGGAATCCCGATCACCCAAAAAATGGTGTGCAATAGCACACGAAAATCGTCAAAATGAGGCGTATGCTCGCTCCGGGGCTCGTTTGACCTTCCAAACGGCCCAGAAAACCCGTGATGGCCAACCGTATGCATAGACAACGTCTTGAAGGACGTCCACGAACAAATTTGGCATTTTTGACGTCGGAATCTCGATCACCCAAAAAATGGTGTGCAATAGCACACGAAAATCGTCAAAATGAGGCGTATGCTCGCTCCGGGGCTCGTTTGACCTTCCAAACGGCCCAGAAAACCCGTGTTGGCCAACCGTATGCATAGACAACGTCTTGAAGGACGTCCACGAACAAATTTGGCATTTTTGACGTCGGAATCTCGATCACCCAAAAAATGGTGTGCAATAGCACACGAAAATCGTCAAAATGAGGCGTATGCTCGCTCCGGGGCTCGTTTGACCTTCCAAATGGCCCAGAAAACCCGTGTTGGCCAACCGTATGCATAGACAACGTCTTGAAGGACGTCCACGAACAAATTTGGCATTTTTGACGTCGGAATCCCGATCACCCAAAAAATGGTGTGCAATAGCACACGAAAATCGTCAAAATGAGGCGTATGCTCGCTCCGGGGCTCGTTTGACCTTCCAAATGGCCCAGAAAACCCGTGATGGCCAACCGTATGCATAGACAACGTCTTTACGGACGTCCACGAACAAATTTGACATTTTTGATGTCGGAATCCTGATCACCCAAAAAATGGTTTGCAATAGCACACGAAAATCATCAAAATGAGGCGTATGCTCGCTCCGGGGCTCGTTTGACCTTCCAAACGACCCAGAAAACCCGTGATGGCCAACCGTATGCATAGACAACGTCTTGAAGAACTTCCACGAACAAATTTGGCATTTTTGACGTCGAAATCCTGATCACCCAAAAAATGGTGTGCAATAGCACACGAAAATCGTCAAAATGAGGCGTATGCTCGCTCCGGGGCTCGTTTGACCTTCTAAATGGCCCAGAAAACTCGTGATGGCCAACCGTATGCATAGACAACGTCTTGAAGGACGTCCACGAACAAATTTGGCATTTTTGACGTCGGAATCCCGATCACCCAAAAAATGGTGTGCAATAGCACACGAAAATCGTCAAAATGAGGCGTATGCTCGCTCCGGGGCTCGTTTGACCTTCCAAATGGCCCAAAAAACCCGTGATGTCCAACCGTATGCATAGACAATGTCTTGACGGACGTCCACAAACAAATTTGACATTTTTGACGTCGGAATCTTGATCACCCAAAAAATGGTGTGCAATAGCACACGAAAATCATCAAAATGAGGCGTATGCTCGGTCCGGGGCTCGTTTGACCTTCCAAACGGCCCAGAAAACCCGTGATGGCCAACCGTATGCATAGACAACGTCTTGAAGGACGTCCACGAACAAATTTGGCATTTTTGACGTCGGAATCCTGATCACCCAAAAAATGGTGTGCAATAGCACACGAAAATCATCAAAATGAGGCGTATGCTCGCTCCGGGGCTCGTTTGACCTTCCAAATGGCCCAGAAAACCCGTGATGGCCAACCGTATGCATAGACAACGTCTTGACGGACGTCCACGAACAAATTTGGCATTTTTGACGTCGGAATCCCGATCACCCAAAAAATGGTGTGCAATAACACACGAAAATCGTCAAAATGAGGCGTATGCTCGCTCCGGGGCTCGTTTGACCTTCCAAACGGCCCAGAAAACCCGTGATGGCCAACCGTATGCATAGACAACGTCTTGAAGGACGTCCACGAACAAATTTGGCATTTTTGACGTCGGAATCCCGATCACCCAAAAAATGGTGTGCAATAGCACATGAAAATCGTCAAAATGAGGCGTATGCTCGCTCCGGGGCTCGTTTGACCTTCCAAACGGCCCAGAAAACCCGTGATGGCCAACCGTATGCATAGACAACGTCTTGAAGGACGTCCACGAACAAATTTGGCATTTTTGACGTCGGAATCCCGATCACCCAAAAAATGGTGTGCAATAGCACACGAAAATCGTCAAAATGAGGCGTATGCTCGCTCCGGGGCTCGTTTGACCTTCCAAATGGCCCAGAAAACCCGTGATGGCCAACCGTATGCATAGACAACGTCTTGACGGACGTCCACGAACAAATTTGACATTTTTGACGTCGGAATCCTGATCACCCAAAAAATGGTGTGCAATAGCACACGAAAATCATCAAAATGAGGCGTATGCTCGCTCCGGGTCTCGTTTGACCTTCCAAACGGCCCAGAAAACCCGTGATGGCCAACCGTATGCATAGACAACGTCTTGAAGGACGTCCACGAACAAATTTGGCATTTTTGACGTCGGAATCCTGATCACCCAAAAAATGGTGTGCAATAGCACACGAAAATCGTCAAAATGAGGCGTATGCTCGCTCCGGGGCTCGTTTGACCTTCCAAATGGCCCAGAAAACCCGTGATGGCCAACCGTATGCATAGACAACGTCTTGACGGACGTCCACGACCAAATTTGGCATTTTTGACGTCGGAATCCTGATCACCTAAAAAATGGTGTGCAATAGCACACGAAAATCGTCAAAATGAGGCGTATGCTCGCTCCGGGGCTCGTTTGACCTTCCAAATGGCCTAGAAAACCCGTGATGGCCAACCGTATGCATAGACAACGTCTTGACGGACGTCCACGAACAAATTTGACATTTTTGACGTCGGAATCCTGATCACCCAAAAAATGGTGTGCAATAGCACACAAAAATCATCAAAATGAGGCGTATGCTCGCTCCGGGGCTCGTTTGACCTTCCAAACGACCCAGAAAACCCGTGATGGCCAACCGTATGCATAGACAACGTCTTGAAGGACGTCCACGAACAAATTTGGCATTTTTGACGTCGGAATCCTGATCACCCAAAAAATGGTGTGCAATAGCACACGAAAATCGTCAAAATGAGGCGTATGCTCGCTCCGGGGCTCGTTTGACCTTCCAAATGGCCCAGAAAACCCGTGATGGCCAACCGTATGCATAGACAACGTCTTGACGGACGTCCACGAACAAATTTGACATTTTTGACGTCAGAATCCTGATCACCCAAAAAATGGTGTGCAATAGCACACGAAAATCATCAAAATGAGGCGTATGCTCGCTCCAGGGCTCGTTTGACCTTCTAAATGGCCCAGAAAACCCGTGATGGCCAACCGTATGCATAGAAAACGTCTTGAAGGACGTCCACGAACAAATTTGGCATTTTTGACGTCGGAATCCCGATCACCCAAAAAATGGTGTGCAATAGCACACGAAAATCGTCAAAATGAGGCGTATGCTCGCTCCGGGGCTCGTTTGACCTTCCAAATGGCCCAGAAAACCCGTGATGGCCAACCGTATGCATAGACAACGTCTTGAAGGACGTCCACGAACAAATTTGGCATTTTTGACGTCGGAATCCCGATCACCCAAAAAATGGTGTGCAATAGCACACGAAAATCGTCAAAATGAGGCGTATGCTCGCTCCGGGGCTCGTTTGACCTTCCAAACGGCCCAGAAAACCCGTGATGGCCAACCGTATGCATAGACAACGTCTTGAAGGACGTCCACGAACAAATTTGGCATTTTTGACGTCGGAATCCCGATCACCCAAAAAATGGTGTGCAATAGCACACGAAAATCGTCAAAATGAGGCGTATGCTCGCTCCGGGGCTCGTTTGACCTTCAAAATGGTCCAGAAAACCCGTGATGGCCAACCGTATGCATAGACAACGTCTTGACGGACGTCCACGAACAAATTTGACATTTTTGACGTCGGAATCTTGATCACCCAAAAAATGGTGTGCAATAGCACACGAAAATCATCAAAATGAGGCGTCTGCTCGCTCCGGGGCTCGTTTGACCTTCCAAACGACCCAGAAAACCCGTGATGGCCAACCGTATGCATAGACAACGTCTTGAAGGACATCCACGAACAAATTTGGCATTTTTGACGTCGGAATCCTGATCACCCAAAAAATGGTGTGCAATAGCACACGAAAATCGTCAAAATGAGGCGTATGCTCGCTCCGGGGCTCGTTTGACCTTCCAAATGGCCCAGAAAACCCGTGATGGCCAACCGTATGCATAGACAACGTCTTGACGGACGTCCACGAACAAATTTGGCATTTTTGACGTCGGAATCCCGATCACCCAAAAAATGGTGTGCAATAGCACACGAAAATCGTCAAAATGAGGCGTATGCTCGCTCCGGGGCTCGTTTGATCTTCCAAATGGCCCAGAAAACCCGTGATGGCCAACCGTATGCATAGACAACGTCTTGACGGACGTCCACGAACAAATTTGACATTTTTGACGTCGGAATCCTGATCACCCAAAAAATGGTGTGCAATAGCACACGAAAATCATCAAAATGAGGCGTATGCTCGCTCCGGGGCCCGTTTGACCTTCCAAACGGCCCTGAAAACCCGTGATGGCCAACCGTATGCATAGACAACGTCTTGAAGGACGTCCACGAACAAATTTGGCATTTTTGACGTCGGAATCCTGATCACCCAAAAAATGGTGTGCAATAGCACACGAAAATCGTCAAAATGAGGCGTATGCTCGCTCCGGGGCTCGTTTGACCTTCCAAATGGCCCAGAAAACCCGTGATGGCCAACCGTATGCATAGACAACGTCTTGACGGACGTCCACGAACAAATTTGACATTTTTGACGTCAGAATCCTTATCACCCAAAAAATGGTGTGCAATAGCACACGAAAATCATCAAAATGAGGCGTATGCTCGCTCCGGGGCTCGTTTGACCTTCCAAATGGCCCAGAAAACCCGTGATGGCCAATCGTATGAATAGACAACGTCTTGACGGACGTCCACGAACAAATTTGGCATTTTTGACGTCGGAATCCCGATCACCCAAAAAATGGTGTGCAATAGCACACGAAAATCGTCAAAATGAGGCGTATGCTCGCTCCGGGGCTCGTTTGACCTTCCAAACGGCCCAGAAAACCCGTGATGGCCAACCGTATGCATAGACAACGTCTTGAAGGACGTCCACGAACAAATTTGGCATTTTTGACGTCGGAATCTCGATCACCCAAAAAATGGTGTGCAATAGCACACGAAAATCGTCAAAATGAGGCGTATGCTCGCTCCGGGGCTCGTTTGACCTTCCAAACGGCCCAGAAAACCCGTGATGGCCAACCGTATGCATAGACAACGTCTTGAAGGACGTCCACGAACAAATTTGGCATTTTTGACGTCGGAATCCCGATCACCCAAAAAATGGTGTGCAAAATAGCACACGAAAATCGTCAAAATGAGGCGTATGCTCGCTCCGGGGCTCGTTTGACCTTCCAAATGGCCCAGAAAACCCGTGATGGCCAACCGTATGCATAGACAACGTCTTGACGGACGTCCACGAACAAATTTGACATTTTTGACGTCGGAATCCTGATCACCCAAAAAATGGTGTGCAATAGCACACGAAAATCATCAAAATGAGGCGTATGCTCGCTCCGGGGCTCGTTTGACCTTCCAAACGACCCAGAAAACCCGTGATGGCCAACCGTATGCATAGACAACGTCTTGAAGGACGTCCACGAACAAATTTGGCATTTTTGACGTCGGAATCCTGATCACCCAAAAATTGGTGTGCAATAGCACACGAAAATCATCAAAATGAGGCGTATGCTCGCTCCGGGGCTTGTTTGACCTTCCAAATGGCCCAGAAAACCCGTGATGGCCAACCGTATGCATGGACAACGTCTTGAAGGACGTCCACGAACAAATTTGGCATTTTTGACGTCGGAATCCCGATCACCCAAAAAATGGTGTGCAATAGCACATGAAAATCGTCAAAATGAGGCGTATGCTCGCTCCGGGGCTCGTTTGACCTTCCAAACGGCCCAGAAAACCCGTGATGGCCAACCGTATGCATAGACAACGTCTTGAAGGACGTCCACGAACAAATTTGGCATTTTTGACGTCGGAATCCCGATCACCCAAAAAATGGTGTGCAATAGCACACGAAAATCGTCAAAATGAGGCGTATGCTCGCTCCGGGGCTCGTTTGACCTTCCAAATGGCCCAGAAAACCCGTGATGGCCAACCGTATGCATAGACAATGTCTTGAAGGACGTCCACGAACAAATTTGGCATTTTTGACGTTGGAATCCCGATCACCCAAAAAATGGTGTGCAATAGCACACGAAAATCGTCAAAATGAGGCGTATGCTCGCTCCGGGGCTCGTTTGACCTTCCAAATGGCCCAGAAAACCCGTGATGGCCAACCGTATGCATAGACAACGTCTTGACGGACGTCCACGAACAAATTTAACATTTTTGACGTCGGAATCCTGATCACCCAAAAAATGGTGTGCAATAGCACACGAAAATCATCAAAATGAGGTGTATGCTCGCTCCGGGGCTCGTTTGACCTTCCAAACGGCCCAGAAAACCCGTGATGGCCAACCGTATGCATAGACAACGTCTTGAAGGACGTCCACGAACAAATTTGGCATTTTTGACGTCGGAATCCTGATCACCCAAAAAATGGTGTGCAATAGCACACGAAAATCGTCAAAATGAGGCGTATGCTCGCTCCGGGGCTCGTTTGACCTTCCAAATGGCCCAGAAAACCCGTGATGGCCAAGCGTATGCATAGACAACGTCTTGACGGACGTCCACGAACAAATTTGGCATTTTTGACGTCGGAATCCTGATCACCCAAAAAATGGTGTGCAATAGCACACGAAAATCGTCAAAATGAGGCGTATGCTCGCTCCGGGGCTCGTTTGACCTTCCAAATGGCCTAGAAAACCCGTGATGGCCAACCGTATGCATAGACAACGTCTTGACGGACGTCCACGAACAAATTTGGCATTTTTGACGTCGGAATCCCGATCACCCAAAAAATGGTGTGCAATAGCACACGAAAATCGTCAAAATGAGGCGTATGCTCGCTCCGGGGCTCGTTTGACCTTCCAAACGGCCCAGAAAACCCGTGATGGCCAACCGTATGCATAGACAACGTCTTGAAGGACGTCCACGAACAAATTTGACATTTTTGACGTCGGAATCCCGATCACCCAAAAAATGGTGTGCAATAGCACACGAAAATCGTCAAAATGAGGCGTATGCTCGCTCCGGGGCTCGTTTGACCTTCCAAATGGCCCAGAAAACCCGTGATGGCCAACCGTATGCATAGACAACGTCTTGACAGACGTCCACGAACAAATTTGACATTTTTGACGTCGGAATCCTGATCACCCAAAAAATGGTGTGCAATAGCACACGAAAATCATCAAAATGAGGCGTATGCTCGCTCCGGGGCTCGTTTGACCTTCCAAACGACCCAGAAAACCCGTGATGGCCAACCGTATGCATAGACAACGTCTTGAAGGACGTCCACGAACAAATTTGGCATTTTTGACGTCGGAATCCTGATCACCCAAAAAATGGTGTGCAATAGCACACGAAAATCGTCAAAATGAGGCGTATGCTCGCTCCGGGGCTCGTTTGACCTTCCAAATGGCCCAGAAAACCCGTGATGGCCAACCGTATGCATAGACAACGTCTTGACGGACGTCCACGAACAAATTTGACATTTTTGACGTCGGAATCCTGATCACCCAAAAAATGGTGTGCAATAGCACACGAAAATCATCAAAATGAGGCGTATGCTCGCTTCAGGGCTCGTTTGACCTTCTAAATGGCCCAGAAAACCCGTGATGGCCAACCGTATGCATAGACAACGTCTTGAAGGACGTCCACGAACAAATTTGGCATTTTTGACGTCGGAATCCCGATCACCCAAAAAATGGTGTGCAATAGCACACGAAAATCGTCAAAATGAGGCGTATGCTCGCTCCGGGGCTCGTTTGACCTTCCAAACGGCCCAGAAAACCCGTGATGGCCAACCGTATGCATAGACAACGTCTTGAAGGACGTCCACGAACAAATTTGGCATTTTTGACGTCGGAATCTCGATCACCCAAAAAATGGTGTGCAATAGCACACGAAAATCGTCAAAATGAGGCGTATGCTCGCTCCGGGGCTCGTTTGACCTTCCAAACGGCCCAGAAAACCCGTGATGGCCAACCGTATGCATAGACAACGTCTTGAAGGACGTCCACGAACAAATTTGGCATTTTTGACGTCGGAATCCCGATCACCCAAAAAATGGTGTGCAATAGCACACGAAAATCGTCAAAATGAGGCGTATGCTCGCTCCGGGGCTCGTTTGACCTTCCAAACGGCCGTATGCTCGCTCCGGGGCTCGTTTGACCTTCCAAATGGCCTAGAAAACCCGTGATGGCCAACCGTATGCATAGACAACGTCTTGACGGACGTCCACGAACAAATTTTGCATTTTTGACGTCGGAATCCCGATCACCCAAAAAATAGTGTGCAATAGCACACGAAAATCGTCAAAATGAGGCGTATGCTCGCTCCGGGGCTCGTTTGACCTTCCAAACGGCCCAGAAAACCCGTGATGGCCAACCGTATGCATAGACAACGTCTTGAAGGACGTCCACGAACAAATTTGGCATTTTTGACGTCGGAATCCTGATCACCCAAAAAATGGTGTGCAATAGCACACGAAAATCATCAAAATGAGGCGTATGCTCGCTCCGGGGCTCGTTTGACCTTCCAAACGGCCCAGAAAACCCGTGATGGCCAACCGTATGCATAGACAACGTCTTGAAGGACGTCCACGAACAAATTTGGCATTTTTGACGTCGGAATCCCGATCACCCAAAAAATGGTGTGCAATAGCACACGAAAATCGTCAAAATGAGGCGTATGCTCGCTCCGGGGCTCGTTTGACCTTCCAAATAGCCCAGAAAACCCGTGATGGCCAACCGTATGCATAGACAACGTCTTGAAGGACGTCCACGAACAAATTTGGCATTTTTGACGTCGGAATCCTGATCACCCAAAAAATGGTGTGCAATAGCACACGAAAATCGTCAAAATGAGGCGTATGCTCGCTCCGGGGCTCGTTTGACCTTCCAAATGGCCCAGAAAACCCGTGATGGCCAACCGTATGCATAGACAACGTCTTGAAGGACGTCCACGAACAAATTTGGCATTTTTGACGTTGGAATCCTGATCACCCAAAAAATGGTGTGCAATAGCACACGAAAATCGTCAAAATGAGGCGTATGCTCGCTCCGGGGCTCGTTTGACCTTCCAAATGGCCCAGAAAACCCGTGATGGCAAACCGTATGCATAGACAACGTCTTGACGGACGTCCACGAACAAATTTGACATTTTTGACGTCGGAATCCTGATCACCCAAAAAATGGTGTGCAATAGCACACGAAAATCATCAAAATGAGGCGTATGCTCGCTCCGGGGCTCGTTTGACCTTCCAAACGGCCCAGAAAACCCGTGATGGCCAACAGTATGCATAGACAACGTCTTGAAGGACGTCCACGAACAAATTTGGCATTTTTGACGTCGGAATCCCGATCACCCAAAAAATGGTGTGCAATAGCACACGAAAATCGTCAAAATGAGGCGTATGCTCGCTCCGGGGCTCGTTTGACCTTCCAAACGGCCCAGAAAACCCGTGATGGCCAACCGTATGCATAGACAACGTCTTGAAGGACGTCCACGAACAAATTTGGCATTTTTGACGTCGGAATCTCGATCACCCAAAAAATGGTGTGCAATAGCACACGAAAATCGTCAAAATGAGGCGTATGCTCGCTCCGGGGCTCGTTTGACCTTCCAAACGGCCCAAAAAACCCGTGATGGCCAACCGTATGCATAGACAACGTCTTGAAGGACGTCCACGAACAAATTTGGCATTTTTGACGTCGGAATCCCGATCACCCAAAAAATGGTGTGCAATAGCACACGAAAATCGTCAAAATGAGGCGTATGCTCGCTCCGGGGCTCGTTTGACCTTCCAAACGGCCGTATGCTCGCTCCGGGGCTCGTTTGACCTTCCAAATGGCCTAGAAAACCCGTGATGGCCAACCGTATGCATAGACAACGTCTTGACGGACGTCCACGAACAAATTTGGCATTTTTGACGTCGGAATCCCGATCACCCAAAAAATAGTGTGCAATAGCACACGAAAATCGTCAAAATGAGGCGTATGCTCGCTCCGGGGCTCGTTTGACCTTCCAAACGGCCCAGAAAACCCGTGATGGCCAACCGTATGCATAGACAACGTCTTGAAGGACGTCCACGAACAAATTTGGCATTTTTGACGTCGGAATCCTGATCACCCAAAAAATGGTGTGCAATAGCACACGAAAATCATCAAAATGAGGCGTATGCTCGCTCCGGGGCTCGTTTGACCTTCCAAACGGCCCAGAAAACCCGTGATGGCCAACCGTATGCATAGACAACGTCTTGAAGGACGTCCACGAACAAATTTGGCATTTTTGACGTCGGAATCCCGATCACCCAAAAAATGGTGTGCAATAGCACACGAAAATCGTCAAAATGAGGCGTATGCTCGCTCCGGGGCTCGTTTGACCTTCCAAATAGCCCAGAAAACCCGTGATGGCCAACCGTATGCATAGACAACGTCTTGAAGGACGTCCACGAACAAATTTGGCATTTTTGACGTCGGAATCCTGATCACCCAAAAAATGGTGTGCAATAGCACACGAAAATCGTCAAAATGAGGCGTATGCTCGCTCCGGGGCTCGTTTGACCTTCCAAATGGCCCAGAAAACCCGTGATGGCCAACCGTATGCATAGACAACGTCTTGAAGGACGTCCACGAATAAATTTGGCATTTTTGACGTTGGAATCCTGATCACCCAAAAAATGGTGTGCAATAGCACACGAAAATCGTAAAAATGAGGCGTATGCTCGCTCCGGGGCTCGTTTGACCTTCCAAATGGCCCAGAAAACCCGTGATGGTAAACCGTATGCATAGACAACGTCTTGACGGACGTCCACGAACAAATTTGACATTTTTGACGTCGGAATCCTGATCACCCAAAAAATGGTGTGCAATAGCACACGAAAATCATCAAAATGAGGCGTATGCTCGCTCCGGGGCTCGTTTGACCTTCCAAACGGCCCAGAAAACCCGTGATGGCCAACAGTATGCATAGATAACGTCTTGAAGGACGTCCACGAACAAATTTGGCATTTTTGACGTCGGAATCCCGATCACCCAAAAAATGGTGTGCAATAGCACACGAAAATCATCAAAATGAGGCGTATGCTCGCTCCGGGGCTCGTTTGACCTTCCAAATGGCCCAGAAAACCCGTGATGGCCAACCGTATGCATAGACAACGTCTTGACGGACGTCCACGAACAAATTTGGCATTTTTGACGTCGGAATCCCGATCACCCAAAAAATGGTGTGCAATAGCACACGAAAATCGTCAAAATGAGGCGTATGCTCGCTCCGGGGATCGTTTGACCTTCCAAACGGCCCAGAAAACCCGTGATGGCCAACCGTATGCATAGACAACGTCTTGAAGGACGTCCACGAACAAATTTGGCATTTTTGACGTCGGAATCCCGATCACCCAAAAAATGGTGTGCAATAGCACACGAAAATCGTCAAAATGAGGCGTATGCTCGCTCCGGGGCTCGTTTGACCTTCCAAACGGCCCAGAAAACCCGTGATGGCCAACCGTATGCATAGACAACGTCTTGAAGGACGTCCACGAACAAATTTGGCATTTTTGACGTCGGAATCCCGATCACCCAAAAAATGGTGTGCAATAGCACACGAAAATCGTCAAAATGAGGCGTATGCTCGCTCCGGGGCCCGTTTGACCTTCCAAACGGCCCTGAAAACCCGTGATGGCCAACCGTATGCATAGACAACGTCTTGAAGGACGTCCACGAACAAATTTGGCATTTTTGACGTCGGAATCCTGATCACCCAAAAAATGGTGTGCAATAGCACACGAAAATCGTCAAAATGAGGCGTATGCTCGCTCCGGGGCTCGTTTGACCTTCCAAATGGCCCAGAAAACCCGTGATGGCCAACCGTATGCATAGACAACGTCTTGACGGACGTCCACGAACAAATTTGACATTTTTGACGTCAGAATCCTGATCACCCAAAAAATGGTGTGCAATAGCACACGAAAATCATCAAAATGAGGCGTATGCTCGCTCCGGGGCTCGTTTGACCTTCCAAACGGCCCAGAAAACCCGTGATGGCCAACCGTATGAATAGACAACGTCTTGACGGACGTCCACAAACAAATTTGGCATTTTTGACGTCGGAATCCCGATCACCCAAAAAATGGTGTGCAATAGCACACGAAAATCGTCAAAATGAGGCGTATGCTCGCTCCGGGGCTCGTTTGACCTTCCAAACGGCCCAGAAAACCCGTGATGGCCAACCGTATGCATAGACAACGTCTTGAAGGACGTCCACGAACAAATTTGGCATTTTTGACGTCGGAATCTCGATCACCCAAAAAATGGTGTGCAATAGCACACGAAAATCGTCAAAATGAGGCGTATGCTCGCTCCGGGGCTCGTTTGACCTTCCAAACGGCCCAGAAAACCCGTGATGGCCAACCGTATGCATAGACAACGTCTTGAAGGACGTCCACGAACAAATTTGGCATTTTTGACGTCGGAATCCCGATCACCCAAAAAATGGTGTGCAATAGCACACGAAAATCGTCAAAATGAGGCGTATGCTCGCTCCGGGGCTCGTTTGACCTTCCAAACGGCCGTATGCTCGCTCCGGGGCTCGTTTGACCTTCCAAATGGCCTAGAAAACCCGTGATGGCCAACCGTATGCATAGACAACGTCTTGACGGACGTCCACGAACAAATTTGGCATTTTTGACGTCGGAATCCCGATCACCCAAAAAATAGTGTGCAATAGCACACGAAAATCGTCAAAATGAGGCGTATGCTCGCTCCGGGGCTCGTTTGACCTTCCAAACGGCCCAGAAAACCCGTGATGGCCAACCGTATGCATAGACAACGTCTTGAAGGACGTCCACGAACAAATTTGGCATTTTTGACGTCGGAATCCTGATCACCCAAAAAATGGTGTGCAATAGCACACGAAAATCATCAAAATGAGGCGTATGCTCGCTCCGGGGCTCGTTTGACCTTCCAAACGGCCCAGAAAACCCGTGATGGCCAACCGTATGCATAGACAACGTCTTGAAGGACGTCCACGAACAAATTTGGCATTTTTGACGTCGGAATCCCGATCACCCAAAAAATGGTGTGCAATAGCACACGAAAATCGTCAAAATGAGGCGTATGCTCGCTCCGGGGCTCGTTTGACCTTCCAAATAGCCCAGAAAACCCGTGATGGCCAACCGTATGCATAGACAACGTCTTGAAGGACGTCCACGAACAAATTTGGCATTTTTGACGTCGGAATCCTGATCACCCAAAAAATGGTGTGCAATAGCACACGAAAATCGTCAAAATGAGGCGTATGCTCGCTCCGGGGCTCGTTTGACCTTCCAAATGGCCCAGAAAACCCGTGATGGCCAACCGTATGCATAGACAACGTCTTGAAGGACGTCCACGAACAAATTTGGCATTTTTGACGTTGGAATCCTGATCACCCAAAAAATGGTGTGCAATAGCACACGAAAATCGTCAAAATGAGGCGTATGCTCGCTCCGGGGCTCGTTTGACCTTCCAAATGGCCCAGAAAACCCGTGATGGCAAACCGTATGCATAGACAACGTCTTGACGGACGTCCACGAACAAATTTGACATTTTTGACGTCGGAATCCTGATCACCCAAAAAATGGTGTGCAATAGCACACGAAAATCATCAAAATGAGGCGTATGCTCGCTCCGGGGCTCGTTTGACCTTCCAAACGGCCCAGAAAACCCGTGATGGCCAACAGTATGCATAGACAACGTCTTGAAGGACGTCCACGAACAAATTTGGCATTTTTGACGTCGGAATCCCGATCACCCAAAAAATGGTGTGCAATAGCACACGAAAATCATCAAAATGAGGCGTATGCTCGCTCCGGGGCTCGTTTGACCTTCCAAATGGCCCAGAAAACCCGTGATGGCCAACCGTATGCATAGACAACGTCTTGACGGACGTCCACGAACAAATTTGGCATTTTTGACGTCGGAATCCCGATCACCCAAAAAATGGTGTGCAATAGCACACGAAAATCGTCAAAATGAGGCGTATGCTCGCTCCGGGGATCGTTTGACCTTCCAAACGGCCCAGAAAACCCGTGATGGCCAACCGTATGCATAGACAACGTCTTGAAGGACGTCCACGAACAAATTTGGCATTTTTGACGTCGGAATCCCGATCACCCAAAAAATGGTGTGCAATAGCACACGAAAATCGTCAAAATGAGGCGTATGCTCGCTCCGGGGCTCGTTTGACCTTCCAAACGGCCCAGAAAACCCGTGATGGCCAACCGTATGCATAGACAACGTCTTGAAGGACGTCCACGAACAAATTTTGCATTTTTGACGTCGGAATCCCGATCACCCAAAAAATGGTGTGCAATAGCACACGAAAATCGTCAAAATGAGGCGTATGCTCGCTCCGGGGCCCGTTTGACCTTCCAAACGGCCCTGAAAACCCGTGATGGCCAACCGTATGCATAGAAAACGTCTTGAAGGACGTCCACGAACAAATTTGGCATTTTTGACGTCGGAATCCTGATCACCCAAAAAATGGTGTGCATTAGCACACGAAAATCGTCAAAATGAGGCGTATGCTCGCTCCGGGGCTCGTTTGACCTTCCAAATGGCCCAGAAAACCCGTGATGGCCAACCGTATGCATAGACAACGTCTTGACGGACGTCCACGAACAAATTTGACATTTTTGACGTCAGAATCCTGATCACCCAAAAAATGGTGTGCAATAGCACACGAAAATCATCAAAATGAGGCGTATGCTCGCTCCGGGGCTCGTTTGACCTTCCAAACGGCCCAGAAAACCCGTGATGGCCAACCGTATGAATAGACAACGTCTTGACGGACGTCCACAAACAAATTTGGCATTTTTGACGTCGGAATCCCGATCACCCAAAAAATGGTGTGCAATAGCACACGAAAATCGTCAAAATAAGGCGTATGCTCGCTCCGGGGCTCGTTTGACCTTCCAAACGGCCCAGAAAACCCGTGATGGCCAACCGTATGCATAGACAACGTCTTGAAGGACGTCCACGAACAAATTTGGCATTTTTGACGTCGGAATCTCGATCACCCAAAAAATGGTGTGCAATAGCACACGAAAATCGTCAAAATGAGGCGTATGCTCGCTCCGGGGCTCGTTTGACCTTCCAAACGGCCCAGAAAACCCGTGATGGCCAACCGTATGCATAGACAACGTCTTGAAGGACGTCCACGAACAAATTTGGCATTTTTGACGTCGGAATCCCGATCACCCAAAAAATGGTGTGCAATAGCACACGAAAATCGTCAAAATGAGGCGTATGCTCGCTCCGGGGCTCGTTTGACCTTCCAAATGGCCCAGAAAACCCGTGATGGCCAACCGTATGCATAGACAACGTCTTGACGGACGTCCACGAACAAATTTGACATTTTTGACGTCGGAATCCTGATCACCCAAAAAATGGTGTGCAATAGCACACGAAAATCATCAAAATGAGGCGTATGCTCGCTCCGGGGCTCGTTTGACCTTCCAAACGACCCAGAAAACCCGTGATGGCCAACCGTATGCATAGACAACGTCTTGAAGGACGTCCACGAACAAATTTGGCATTTTTGACATCGAAATCCTGATCACCCAAAAAATGGTGTGCAATAGCACACGAAAATCGTCAAAATGAGGCGTATACTCGCTCCGGGGCTCGTTTGACCTTCCAAATGGCCCAGAAAACTCGTGATGGCCAACCGTATGCATAGACAACGTCTTGAAGGACGTCCACGAACAAATTTGGCATTTTTGACGTCGGAATCCCGATCACCCAAAAAATGGTGTGCAATAGCACACGAAAATCGTCAAAATGAGGCGTATGCTCGCTCCGGGGCTCGTTTGACCTTCCAAATGGCCCAGAAAACCCGTGATGGCCAACCGTATGCATAGACAATGTCTTGACGGACGTCCACCAACAAATTTGACATTTTTGACGTCGGAATCCTGATCACCCAAAAAATGGTGTGCAATAGCACACGAAAATCATCAAAATGAGGCGTATGCTCGCTCCGGGGCTCGTTTGACCTTCCAAACGGCCCAGAAAACCCGTGATGGCCAACCGTATGCATAGACAACGTCTTGAAGGACGTCCACGAACAAATTTGGCATTTTTGACGTCGGAATCCTGATCACCCAAAAAATGGTGTGCAATAGCACACGAAAATCATCAAAATGAGGCGTATGCTCGCTCCGGGGCTCGTTTGACCTTCCAAATGGCCCAGAAAACCCGTGATGGCCAACCGTATGCATAGACAACGTCTTGACGGACGTCCACGAACAAATTTGGCATTTTTGACGTCGGAATCCCGATCACCCAAAAAATGGTGTGCAATAGCACACGAAAATCGTCAAAATGAGGCGTATGCTCGCTCCGGGGCTCGTTTGACCTTCCAAACGGCCCAGAAAACCCGTGATGGCCAACCGTATGCATAGACAACGTCTTGAAGGACGTCCACGATCAAATTTGGCATTTTTGACGTCGGAATCCCGATCACCCAAAAAATGGTGTGCAATAGCACATGAAAATCGTCAAAATGAGGCGTATGCTCGCTCCGGGGCTCGTTTGACCTTCCAAACGGCCCAGAAAACCCGTGATGGCCAACCGTATGCATAGACAATGTCTTGAAGGACGTCCACGAACAAATTTGGCATTTTTGACGTCGGAATCCCGATCACCCAAAAAATGGTGTGCAATAGCACACGAAAATCGTCAAAATGAGGCGTATGCTCGCTCCGAGGCTCGTTTGACCTTCCAAATGGCCCAGAAAACCCGTGATGGCCAACCGTATGCATAGACAACGTCTTGACGGACGTCCACGAACAAATTTGACATTTTTGACGTCGGAATCCTGATCACCCAAAAAATGGTGTGCAATAGCACACGAAAATCATCAAAATGAGGCGTATGCTCGCTCCGGGGCTCGTTTGACCTTCCAAACGACCCAGAAAACCCGTGATGGCCAACCGTATGCATAGACAACATCTTGAAGGACGCCCACGAACAAATTTGGCATTTTTGACGTCGGAATCCTGATCACCCAAAAAATGGTGTGCAATAGCACACGAAAATCGTCAAAATGAGGCGTATGCTCGCTCCGGGGCTCGTTTGACCTTCCAAATGGCCCAGAAAACCCGTGATGGCCAACCGTATGCATAGACAACGTCTTGACGGACGTCCACGAACAAATTTGGCATTTTTGACGTCGGAATCCTGATCACCCAAAAAATGGTGTGCAATAGCACACGAAAATCGTCAAAATGAGGCGTATGCTCGCTCCGGGGCTCGTTTGACCTTCCAAATGGCCTAGAAAACCCGTGATGGCCAACCGTATGCATAGACAACGTCTTGACGGACGTCCACGAACAAATTTGGCATTTTTGACGTCGGAATCCCGATCACCCAAAAAATGGTGTGCAAAAGCACATGAAAATCGTCAAAATGAGGCGTATGCTCGCTCCGGGGCTCGTTTGACCTTCCAAACGGCCGTATGCTCGCTCCGGGGCTCGTTTGACCTTCCAAATGGCCTAGAAAACCCGTGATGGCCAACCGTATGCATAGACAACGTCTTGACGGACGTCCACGAACAAATTTGGCATTTTTGACGTCGGAATCCCGATCACCCAAAAAATGGTGTGCAATAGCACACGAAAATCGTCAAAATGAGGCGTATGCTCGCTCCGGGGCTCGTTTGACCTTCCAAACGGCCCAGAAAACCCGTGATGGCCAACCGTATGCATAGACAACGTCTTGAAGGACGTCCACGAACAAATTAGGCATTTTTGACGTCGGAATCCTGATCACCCAAAAAATGGTGTGCAATAGCACACGAAAATCATCAAAATGAGGCGTATGCTCGCTCCGGGGCTCGTTTGACCTTCCAAACGGCCCAGAAAACCCGTGATGGCCAACCGTATGCATAGACAACGTCTTGAAGGACGTCCACGAACAAATTTGGCATTTTTGACGTCGGAATCCCGATCACCCAAAAAATGGTGTGCAATAGCACACGAAAATCGTCAAAATGAGGCGTATGCTCGCTCCGGGGCTCGTTTGACCTTCCAAATAGCCCAGAAAACCCGTGATGGCCAACCGTATGCATAGACAACGTCTTGAAGGACGTCCACGAACAAATTTGGCATTTTTGACGTCGGAATCCTGATCACCCAAAAAATGGTGTGCAATAGCACACGAAAATCGTCAAAATGAGGCGTATGCTCGCTCCGGGGCTCGTTTGACCTTCCAAATGGCCCAGAAAACCCGTGATGGCCAACCGTATGCATAGACAACGTCTTGAAGGACGTCCACGAACAAATTTGGCATTTTTGACGTTGGAATCCTGATCACCCAAAAAATGGTGTGCAATAGCACACGAAAATCGTCAAAATGAGGCGTATGCTCGCTCCGGGGCTCGTTTGACCTTCCAAATGGCCCAGAAAACCCGTGATGGCAAACCGTATGCATAGACAACGTCTTGACGGACGTCCACGAACAAATTTGACATTTTTGACGTCGGAATCCTGATCACCCAAAAAATGGTGTGCAATAGCACACGAAAATCATCAAAATGAGGCGTATGCTCGCTCCGGGGCTCGTTTGACCTTCCAAACGGCCCAGAAAACCCGTGATGGCCAACAGTATGCATAGACAACGTCTTGAAGGACGTCCACGAACAAATTTGGCATTTTTGACGTCGGAATCCCGATCACCCAAAAAATGGTGTGCAATAGCACACGAAAATCATCAAAATGAGGCGTATGCTCGCTCCGGGGCTCGTTTGACCTTCCAAATGGCCCAGAAAACCCGTGATGGCCAACCGTATGCATAGACAACGTCTTGACGGACGTCCACGAACAAATTTGGCATTTTTGACGTCGGAATCCCGATCACCCAAAAAATGGTGTGCAATAGCACACGAAAATCGTCAAAATGAGGCGTATGCTCGCTCCGGGGATCGTTTGACCTTCCAAACGGCCCAGAAAACCCGTGATGGCCAACCGTATGCATAGACAACGTCTTGAAGGACGTCCACGAACAAATTTGGCATTTTTGACGTCGGAATCCCGATCACCCAAAAAATGGTGTGCAATAGCACACGAAAATCATCAAAATGAGGCGTATGCTCGCTCCGGGGCTCGTTTGACCTTCCAAATGGCCCAGAAAACCCGTGATGGCCAACCGTATGCATAGACAACGTCTTGACGGACGTCCACGAACAAATTTGGCATTTTTGACGTCGGAATCCCGATCACCCAAAAAATGGTGTGCAATAGCACACGAAAATCGTCAAAATGAGGCGTATGCTCGCTCCGGGGATCGTTTGACCTTCCAAACGGCCCAGAAAACCCGTGATGGTCAACCGTATGCATAGACAACGTCTTGAAGGACGTCCACGAACAAATTTGGCATTTTTGACGTCGGAATCCCGATCACCCAAAAAATGGTGTGCAATAGCACACGAAAATCGTCAAAATGAGGCGTATGCTCGCTCCGGAGCTCGTTTGACCTTCCAAACGGCCCAGAAAACCCGTGATGGCCAACCGTATGCATAGACAACGTCTTGAAGGACGTCCACGAACAAATTTGGCATTTTTGACGTCGGAATCCCGATCACCCAAAAAATGGTGTGCAATAGCACACGAAAATCGTCAAAATGAGGCGTATGCTCGCTCCGGGGCTCGTTTGACCTTCCAAATGGCCCAGAAAACCCGTGATGGCCAACCGTATGCATAGACAACGTCTTGACGGACGTCCACGAACAAATTTGACATTTTTGACGTCGGAATCCTGATCACCCAAAAAATGGTGTGCAATAGCACACGAAAATCATCAAAATGAGGCGTATGCTCGCTCCGGGGCTTGTTTGACCTTCCAAACGACCCAGAAAACCCGTGATAGCCAACCGTATGCATAGACAACGTCTTGAAGGACGTCCACGAACAAATTTGGCATTTTTGACGTCGGAATCCTGATCACCCAAAAAATGGTGTGCAATAGCACACGAAAATCGTCAAAATGAGGCGTATGCTCGCTCCGGGGCTCGTTTGACCTTCCAAATGGCCCAGAAAACCCGTGATGGCCAACCGTATGCATAGACAACGTCTTGAAGGACGTCCACGAACAAATTTGGCATTTTTGACGTCGGAATCCCGATCACCCAAAAAATGGTGTGCAATAGCACACGAAAATCGTCAAAATGAGGCGTATGCTCGTTCCGGGGCTCGTTTGAACTTCCAAATGGCCCAGAAAACCCGTGATGGCCAACCGTATGCATAGACAACGTCTTGACGGACGTCCACGAACAAATTTGACATTTTTGACGTCGGAATCCTGATCACCCAAAAAATGGTGTGCAATAGCACACGAAAATCATCAAAATGAGGCGTATGCTCGCTCCGGGGCTCGTTTAACCTTCCAAACGGCCCAGAAAACCCGTGATGGCCAACCGTATGCATAGACAACGTCTTGAAGGACGTCCACGAACAAATTTGGTATTTTTGACGTCGGAATCCTGATCACCCAAAAAATGGTGTGCAATAGCACACGAAAATCGTCAAAATGAGGCGTATGCTCGCTCCGGGGCTCGTTTGACCTTCCAAACGGCCCAGAAAACCCGTGATGGCCAACCGTATGCATAGACAACGTCTTGAAGGACGTCCATGAACAAATTTGGCATTTTTGACGTCGGAATCCCGATCACCCAAAAATGGTGTGCAATAGCACACGAAAATCGTCAAAACGAGGCGTATGCTCGCTCCGGGGCTCGTTTGACCTTCCAAACGGCCCAGAAAACCCGTGATGGCCAATCGTATGCATAGACAACGTCTTGAAGGACGTCCACGAACAAATTTGGCATTTTTGACGTCGGAATCCCGATCACCCAAAAAATGGTGTGCAATAGCACACGAAAATCGTCAAAATGAGGCGTATGCTCGCTCCGGGGCTCGTTTGACCTTCCAAACGGCCCAGAAAACCCGTGATGGCCAACCGTATGCATAGACAACGTCTTGAAGGACGTCCACGAACAAATTTGGCATTTTTGACGTCGGAATCCTGATCACCCAAAAAATGGTGTGCAATAGCACACGAAAATCGTCAAAATGAGGCGTATGCTCGCTCCGGGGCTCGTTTGACCTTCCAAATGGCCCAGAAAACCCGTGATGGCCAACCGTATGCATAGACAACGTCTTGACGGACGTCCACGAACAAATTTGACATTTTTGACGTCGGAATCCTGATCACCCAAAAAATGGTGTGCAATAGCACACGAAAATCATCAAAATGAGGCGTATGCTCGCTCCGGGGCTCGTTTGACCTTCCAAATGGTCCAGAAAACCCGTGATGGCCAACCGTATGCATAGACAACGTCTTGACGGACGTCCACGAACAAATTTTGCATTTTTGACGTCGGAATCCCGATCACCCAAAAAATGGTGTGCAATAGCACACGAAAATCGTCAAAATGAGGCGTATGCTCGCTCCGGGGCTCGTTTGACCTTCCAAACGGCCCAGAAAACCCGTGATGGCCAACCGTATGCATAGACAACGTCTTGAAGGACGTCCACGAACAAATTTGGCATTTTTGACGTCGGAATCCCGATCACCCAAAAAATGGTGTGCAATAGCACACGAAAATCGTCAAAATGAGGCGTATGCTCGCTCCGGGGCTCGTTTGACCTTCCAAACGGCCCAGAAAACCCGTGATGGCCAACCGTATGCATAGACAACGTCTTGAAGGACGTCCACGAACAAATTTAGCATTTTTGACGTCGGAATCCCGATCACCCAAAAAATGGTGTGCAATAGCACACGAAAATCGTCAAAATGAGGCGTATGCTCGCTCCGGGGCTCGTTTGACCTTCCAAGTGGCCCAGAAAACCTGTGATGGCCAACCGTATGCATAGACAACGTCTTGACGGACGTCCACGAACAAATTTGACATTTTTGACGTCGGAATCCTGATCACCCAAAAAATGGTGTGCAATAGCACACGAAAATCATCAAAATGAGGCGTATGCTCGCTCCGGGGCTTGTTTGACCTTCCAAACGACCCAGAAAACCCGTGATGGCCAACCGTATGCATAGACAACGTCTTGAAGGACGTCCACGAACAAATTTGGCATTTTTGACGTCGGAATCCTGATCACCCAAAAAATGGTGTGCAATAGCACACGAAAATCGTCAAAATGAGGCGTATGCTCGCTTCGGGGCTCGTTTGACCTTCCAAATGGCCCAGAAAACCTGTGATGGCCAACCGTATGCATAGACAACGTCTTGACGGACGTCCACGAACAAATTTGACATTTTTGACGTCGGAATCCTGATCACCCAAAAAATGGTGTGCAATAGCACACGAAAATCATCAAAATGAGGCGTATGCTCGCTCCGGGGCTCGTTTGACCTTCCAAACGGCCCAGAAAACCCGTGATGGCCAACCGTATGCATAGACAACGTCTTGAAGGACGTCCACGAACAAATTTGGCATTTTTGACGTCGGAATCCTGATCACCCAAAAAATGGTGTGCAATAGCACACGAAAATCGTCAAAATGAGGCGTATGCTCGCTCCGGGGCTCGTTTGACCTTCCAAATGGCCCAGAAAACCCGTGATGGCCAACCGTATGCATAGACAACGTCTTGACGGACGTCCACGAACAAATTTGGCATTTTTGACGTCGGAATCCTGATCACCCAAAAAATGGTGTGCAATAGCACACGAAAATCGTCAAAATGAGGCGTATGCTCGCTCCTGGGCTCGTTTGACCTTCCAAATGGCCCAGAAAACCCGTGATGGCCAACCGTATGCATAGACAATGTCTTGACGGACGTCCACGAACAAATTTGGCTTTTTTGACGTCGGAATCCCGATCACCCAAAAAATGGTGTGCAATAGCACACGAAAATCGTCAAAATGAGGCGTATGCTCGCTCCGGGGCTCGTTTGACCTTCCAAATGGCCCAGAAAACCCGTGATGGCACACCGTATGCATAGACAACGTCTTGACGGACGTCCACGAACAAATTTGACATTTTTGACGTCGGAATCCTGATCACCCAAAAAATGTTGTGCAATAGCACACGAAAATCATCAAAATGAGGCGTATGCTCGCTCCGGAGCTCGTTTGACCTTCCAAATGGCCCAGAAAACCCGTGATGGCCAACCGTATGCATAGACAACGTCTTGACGGACGTCCACGAACAAATTTGGCATTTTTGACGTCGGAATCCCGATCACCCAAAAAATGGTGTGCAATAGCACACGAAAATCGTCAAAATGAGGCGTATGCTCGCTCCGGGCCTCGTTTGACCTTCCAAACGGCCCAGAAAACCCGTGATGGCCAACCGTATGCATAGACAACGTCTTGAAGGACGTCCACGAACAAATTTGGCGTTTTTGACGTCGGAATCCCGATCACCCAAAAAATGGTGTGCAATAGCACACGAAAATCGTCAAAATGAGGCGTATGCTCGCTCCGGGGCTCGTTTGACCTTCCAAACGGCCCAGAAAACCCGTGATGGCCAACCGTATGCATAGACAACGTCTTGAAGAACGTCCACGAACAAATTTGGCATTTTTGACGTCGGAATCCCGATCACCCAAAAAATGGTGTGCAATAGCACACGAAAATCGTCAAAATGAGGCGTATGCTCGCTCCGGGGCTCGTTTGACCTTCCAAATGGCCCAGAAAACCCGTGATGGCCAATCGTATGCATAGACAACGTCTTGACGGACGTCCACGAACAAATTTGACATTTTTGACGTCGGAATCCTGATCACCCAAAAAATGGTGTGCAATAGCACACGAAAATCATCAAAATGAGGCGTATGCTCGCTCCGGGGCTCGTTTGACCTTCCAAACGGCCCAGAAAACCCGTGATGGCCAACCGTATGCATAGACAACGTCTTGAAGGACGTCCACCAACAAATTTGGCATTTTTGACGTCGGAATCCTGATCACCCAAAAAATGGTGTGCAATAGCACACGAAAATCGTCAAAATGAGGCGTATGCTCGCTCCGGGGCTCGTTTGACCTTCCAAATGGCCCAGAAAACCCGTGATGGCCAGCCGTATGCATAGACAACGTCTTGACGGACGTCCACGAACAAATTTGGCATTTTTGACGTCGGAATCCTGATCACCCAAAAAATGGTGTGCAATAGCACACGAAAATCGTCAAAATGAGGCGTATGCTCGCTCCGGGGCTCGTTTGACCTTCCAAATGGCCCAGAAAACCCGTGATGGCCAACCGTATGCATAGACAACGTCTTGACGGACGTCCACGAACAAATTTGGCATTTTTGACGTCGGAATCCCGATCACCCAAAAAATGGTGTGCAATAGCACACGAAAATCGTCAAAATGAGGCGTATGCTCGCTCCGGGGCTCGTTTGACCTTCCAAACGGCCCAGAAAACCCGTGATGGCCAACCGTATGCATAGACAACGTCTTGAAGGACGTCCACGAACAAATTTAGCATTTTTGACGTCGGAATCCTGATCACCCAAAAAATGGTGTGCAATAGCACACGAAAATCGTCAAAATGAGGCGTATGCTCGCTCCGGGGCTCGTTTTACCTTCCAAATGGCCCAGAAAACCCGTGATGGCCAACCGTATGCATAGACAACGTCTTGACGGACGTCCACAAACAAATTTGACATTTTTGACGTCGGAATCCTGATCACCCAAAAAATGGTGTGCAATAGCACACGAAAATCATCAAAATGAGGCGTATGCTCGCTCCGGGGCTCGTTTGACCTGCCAAATGGCCCAGAAAACCCGTGATGGCCAACCGTATGCATAGACAACGTCTTGACGGACGTCCACGAACAAATTTGGCATTTTTGACGTCGGAATCCCGATCACCCAAAAAATGGTGTGCAATAGCACACGAAAATCGTCAAAATGAGGCGTATGCTCGCTCCGGGGCTCGTTTGACCTTCCAAATGGCCCAGAAAACCCGTGATGGCCAACCGTATGCATAGACAACGTCTTGAAGGACGTCCACGAACAAATTTGGCATTTTTGACGTTGGAATCCTGATCACCCAAAAAATGGTGTGCAATAGCACACGAAAATCGTCAAAATGAGGCGTATGCTCGCTCCGGGGCTCGTTTGACCTTCCAAATGGCCCAGAAAACCCGTGATGGCAAACCGTATGAATAGACAACGTCTTGACGGACGTCCACGAACAAATTTGACATTTTTGACGTCGGAATCCTGATCACCCAAAAAATGGTGTGCAATAGCACACGAAAATCATCAAAATGAGGCGTATGCTCGCTCCGGGGCTCGTTTGACCTTCCAAACGGCCCAGAAAACCCGTGATGGCCAACAGTATGCATAGACAACGTCTTGAAGGACGTCCACGAACAAATTTGGCATTTTTGACGTCGGAATCCCGATCACCCAAAAAATGGTGTGCAATAGCACACGAAAATCATCAAAATGAGGCGTATGCTCGCTCCGGGGCTCGTTTGACCTTCCAAATGGCCCAGAAAACCCGTGATGGCCAACCGTATGCATAGACAACGTCTTGACGGACGTCCACGAACAAATTTGGCATTTTTGACGTCGGAATCCCGATCACCCAAAAAATGGTGTGCAATAGCACACGAAAATCGTCAAAATGAGGCGTATGCTCGCTCCGGGGATCGTTTGACCTTCCAAACGGCCCAGAAAACCCGTGATGGCCAACCGTATGCATAGACAACGTCTTGAAGGACGTCCACGAACAAATTTGGCATTTTTGACGTCGGAATCCCGATCACCCAAAAAATGGTGTGCAATAGCACACGAAAATCGTCAAAATGAGGCGTATGCTCGCTCCGGGGCTCGTTTGACCTTCCAAACGGCCCAGAAAACCCGTGATGGCCAACCGTATGCATAGACAACGTCTTGAAGGACGTCCACGAACAAATTTGGCATTTTTGACGTCGGAATCCCGATCACCCAAAAAATGGTGTGCAATAGCACACGAAAATCGTCAAAATGAGGCGTATGCTCGCTCCGGGGCTCGTTTGACCTTCCAAATGGCCCAGAAAACCCGTGATGGCCAACCGTATGCATAGACAACGTCTTGACGGACGTCCACGAACAAATTTGACATTTTTGACGTCGGAATCCTGATCACCCAAAAAATGGTGTGCAATAGCACACGAAAATCATCAAAATGAGGCGTATGCTCGCTCCGGGGCTCGTTTGACCTTCCAAACGACCCAGAAAACCCGTGATGGCCAACCGTATGCATAGACAACGTCTTGAAGGACGTCCACGAACAAATTTGGCATTTTTGACATCGAAATCCTGATCACCCAAAAAATGGTGTGCAATAGCACACGAAAATCGTCAAAATGAGGCGTATGCTCGCTCCGGGGCTCGTTTGACCTTCCAAATGGCCCAGAAAACTCGTGATGGCCAACCGTATGCATAGACAACGTCTTGAAGGACGTCCACGAACAAATTTGGCATTTTTGACGTCGGAATCCCGATCACCCAAAAAATGGTGTGCAATAGCACACGAAAATCGTCAAAATGAGGCGTATGCTCGCTCCGGGGCTCGTTTGACCTTCCAAATGGCCCAGAAAACCCGTGATGGCCAACCGTATGCATAGACAATGTCTTGACGGACGTCCACCAACAAATTTGACATTTTTGACGTCGGAATCCTGATCACCCAAAAAATGGTGTGCAATAGCACACGAAAATCATCAAAATGAGGCGTATGCTCGCTCCGGGGCTCGTTTGACCTTCCAAACGGCCCAGAAAACCCGTGATGGCCAACAGTATGCATAGACAACGTCTTGAAGGACGTCCACGAACAAATTTGGCATTTTTGACGTCGGAATCCCGATCACCCAAAAAATGGTGTGCAATAGCACACGAAAATCGTCAAAATGAGGCGTATGCTCGCTCCGGGGCTCGTTTGACCTTCCAAACGGCCCAGAAAACCCGTGATGGCCAACCGTATGCATAGACAACGTCTTGAAGGACGTCCACGAACAAATTTGGCATTTTTGACGTCGGAATCCCGATCACCCAAAAAATGGTGTGCAATAGCACACGAAAATCATCAAAATGAGGCGTATGCTCGCTCCGGGGCTCGTTTGACCTTCCAAACGGCCCAGAAAACCCGTGATGGCCAACCGTATGCATAGACAACGTCTTGAAGGACGTCCACGAACAAATTTGGCATTTTTGACGTCGGAATCCCGATCACCCAAAAAATGGTGTGCAATAGCACACGAAAATCGTCAAAATGAGGCGTATGCTCGCTCCGGGGCTCGTTTGACCTTCCAAATAGCCCAGAAAACCCGTGATGGCCAACCGTATGCATAGACAACGTCTTGAAGGACGTCCACGAACAAATTTGGCATTTTTGACGTCGGAATCCTGATCACCCAAAAAATGGTGTGCAATAGCACACGAAAATCGTCAAAATGAGGCGTATGCTCGCTCCGGGGCTCGTTTGACCTTCCAAATGGCCCAGAAAACCCGTGATGGCCAACCGTATGCATAGACAACGTCTTGAAGGACGTCCACGAACAAATTTGGCATTTTTGACGTTGGAATCCTGATCACCCAAAAAATGGTGTGCAATAGCACACGAAAATCGTCAAAATGAGGCGTATGCTCGCTCCGGGGCTCGTTTGACCTTCCAAATGGCCCAGAAAACCCGTGATGGCAAACCGTATGCATAGACAACGTCTTGACGGACGTCCACGAACAAATTTGACATTTTTGACGTCGGAATCCTGATCACCCAAAAAATGGTGTGCAATAGCACACGAAAATCATCAAAATGAGGCGTATGCTCGCTCCGGGGCTCGTTTGACCTTCCAAACGGCCCAGAAAACCCGTGATGGCCAACAGTATGCATAGACAACGTCTTGAAGGACGTCCACGAACAAATTTGGCATTTTTGACGTCGGAATCCCGATCACCCAAAAAATGGTGTGCAATAGCACACGAAAATCATCAAAATGAGGCGTATGCTCGCTCCGGGGCTCGTTTGACCTTCCAAATGGCCCAGAAAACCCGTGATGGCCAACCGTATGCATAGACAACGTCTTGACGGACGTCCACGAACAAATTTTGCATTTTTGACGTCGGAATCCCGATCACCCAAAAAATGGTGTGCAATAGCACACGAAAATCGTCAAAATGAGGCGTATGCTCGCTCCGGGGATCGTTTGACCTTCCAAACGGCCCAGAAAACCCGTGATGGCCAACCGTATGCATAGACAACGTCTTGAAGGACGTCCACGAACAAATTTGGCATTTTTGACGTCGGAATCCCGATCACCCAAAAAATGGTGTGCAATAGCACACGAAAATCATCAAAATGAGGCGTATGCTCGCTCCGGGGCTCGTTTGACCTTCCAAATGGCCCAGAAAACCCGTGATGGCCAACCGTATGCATAGACAACGTCTTGACGGACGTCCACGAACAAATTTGGCATTTTTGACGTCGGAATCCCGATCACCCAAAAAATGGTGTGCAATAGCACACGAAAATCGTCAAAATGAGGCGTATGCTCGCTCCGGGGATCGTTTGACCTTCCAAACGGCCCAGAAAACCCGTGATGGTCAACCGTATGCATAGACAACGTCTTGAAGGACGTCCACGAACAAATTTGGCATTTTTGACGTCGGAATCCTGATCACCCAAAAAATGGTTTGCAATAGCACACGAAAATCGTCAAAATGAGGCGTATGCTCGCTCCGGGGCTCGTTTGACCTTCCAAATGGCCCAGAAAACCCGTGATGGCCAACCGTATGCATAGACAACGTCTTGAAGGACGTCCACGAACAAATTTGGCATTTTTGACGTCGGAATCCCGATCACCCAAAAAATGGTGTGCAATAGCACACGAAAATCGTCAAAATGAGGCGTATGCTCGTTCCGGGGCTCGTTTGACCTTCCAAATGGCCCAGAAAACCCGTGATGGCCAACCGTATGCATAGAATACGTCTTGACGGACGTCCACGAACAAATTTGACATTTTTGACGTCGGAATCCTGATCACCCAAAAAATGGTGTGCAATAGCACACGAAAATCATCAAAATGAGGCGTATGCTCGCTCCGGGGCTCGTTTGACCTTCCAAACGGCCCAGAAAACCCGTGATGGCCAACCGTATGCATAGACAACGTCTTGAAGGACGTCCACGAACAAATTTGGCATTTTTGACGTCGGAATCCTGATCACCCAAAAAATGGTGTGCAATAGCACACGAAAATCGTCAAAATGAGGCGTATGCTCGCTCCGGGGCTCGTTTGACCTTCCAAACGGCCCAGAAAACCCGTGATGGCCAACCGTATGCATAGACAACGTCTTGAAGGACGTCCACGAACAAATTTGGCATTTTTGACGTCGGAATCCCGATCACCCAAAAATGGTGTGCAATAGCACACGAAAATCGTCAAAACGAGGCGTATGCTCGCTCCGGGGCTCGTTTGACCTTCCAAACGGCCCAGAAAACCCGTGATGGCCAATCGTATGCATAGACAACGTCTTGAAGGACGTCCACGAACAAATTTGGCATTTTTGACGTCGGAATCCCGATCACCCAAAAAATGGTGTGCAATAGCACACGAAAATCGTCAAAATGAGGCGTATGCTCGCTCCGGGGCTCGTTTGACCTTCCAAACGGCCCAGAAAACCCGTGATGGCCAACCGTATGCATAGACAACGTCTTGAAGGACGTCCACGAACAAATTTGGCATTTTTGACGTCGGAATCCTGATCACCCAAAAAATGGTGTGCAATAGCACACGAAAATCGTCAAAATGAGGCGTATGCTCGCTCCGGGGCTCGTTTGACCTTCCAAATGGCCCAGAAAAGCCGTGATGGCCAACCGTATGCATAGACAACGTCTTGACGGACGTCCACGAACAAATTTGACATTTTTGACGTCGGAATCCTGATCACCCAAAAAATGGTGTGCAATAGCACACGAAAATCATCAAAATGAGGCGTATGCTCGCTCCGGGGCTCGTTTGACCTTCCAAATGGCCCAGAAAACCCGTGATGGCCAACCGTATGCATAGACAACGTCTTGACGGACGTCCACGAACAAATTTGGCATTTTTGACGTCGGAATCCCGATCACCCAAAAAATGGTGTGCAATAGCACACGAAAATCGTCAAAATGAGGCGTATGCTCGCTCCGGGGCTCGTTTGACCTTCCAAACGGCCCAGAAAACCCGTGATGGCCAACCGTATGCATAGACAACGTCTTGAAGGACGTCCACGAACAAATTTGGCATTTTTGACGTCGGAATCCCGATCACCCAAAAAATGGTGTGCAATAGCACACGAAAATCGTCAAAATGAGGCGTATGCTCGCTCCGGGGCTCGTTTGACCTTCCAAACGGCCCAGAAAACCCGTGATGGCCAACCGTATGCATAGACAACGTCTTGAAGGACGTCCACGAACAAATTTAGCATTTTTGACGTCGGAATCCCGATCACCCAAAAAATGGTGTGCAATAGCACACGAAAATCGTCAAAATGAGGCGTATGCTCGCTCCGGGGCTCGTTTGACCTTCCAAGTGGCCCAGAAAACCCGTGATGGCCAACCGTATGCATAGACAACGTCTTGACGGACGTCCACGAACAAATTTGACATTTTTGACGTCGGAATCCTGATCACCCAAAAAATGGTGTGCAATAGCACACGAAAATCATCAAAATGAGGCGTATGCTCGCTCCGGGGCTTGTTTGACCTTCCAAACGACCCAGAAAACCCGTGATGGCCAACCGTATGCATAGACAACGTCTTGAAGGACGTCCACGAACAAATTTGGCATTTTTGACGTCGGAATCCTGATCACCCAAAAAATGGTGTGCAATAGCACACGAAAATCGTCAAAATGAGGCGTATGCTCGCTTCGGGGCTCGTTTGACCTTCCAAATGGCCCAGAAAACCTGTGATGGCCAACCGTATGCATAGACAACGTCTTGACGGACGTCCACGAACAAATTTGGCATTTTTGACGTCGGAATCCTGATCACCCAAAAAATGGTGTGCAATAGCACACGAAAATCATCAAAATGAGGCGTATGCTCGCTCCGGGGCTCGTTTGACCTTCCAAACGGCCCAGAAAACCCGTGATGGCCAACCGTATGCATAGACAACGTCTTGAAGGACGTCCACGAACAAATTTGGCATTTTTGACGTCGGAATCCTGATCACCCAAAAAATGGTGTGCAATAGCACACGAAAATCGTCAAAATGAGGCGTATGCTCGCTCCGGGGCTCGTTTGACCTTCCAAATGGCCCAGAAAACCCGTGATGGCCAACCGTATGCATAGACAATGTCTTGACGGACGTCCACGAACAAATTTGGCTTTTTTGACGTCGGAATCCCGATCACCCAAAAAATGGTGTGCAATAGCACACGAAAATCGTCAAAATGAGGCGTATGCTCGCTCCGGGGCTCGTTTGACCTTCCAAATGGCCCAGAAAACCCGTGATGGCACACCGTATGCATAGACAACGTCTTGACGGACGTCCACGAACAAATTTGACATTTTTGACGTCGGAATCCTGATCACCCAAAAAATGGTGTGCAATAGCACACGAAAATCATCAAAATGAGGCGTATGCTCGCTCCGGAGCTCGTTTGACCTTCCAAATGGCCCAGAAAACCCGTGATGGCCAACCGTATGCATAGACAACGTCTTGACGGACGTCCACGAACAAATTTGGCATTTTTGACGTCGGAATCCCGATCACCCAAAAAATGGTGTGCAATAGCACACGAAAATCGTCAAAATGAGGCGTATGCTCGCTCCGGGGCTCGTTTGACCTTCCAAACGGCCCAGAAAACCCGTGATGGCCAACCGTATGCATAGACAACGTCTTGAAGGACGTCCACGAACAAATTTGGCGTTTTTGACGTCGGAATCCCGATCACCCAAAAAATGGTGTGCAATAGCACACGAAAATCGTCAAAATGAGGCGTATGCTCGCTCCGGGGCTCGTTTGACCTTCCAAACGGCCCAGAAAACCCGTGATGGCCAACCGTATGCATAGACAACGTCTTGAAGAACGTCCACGAACAAATTTGGCATTTTTGACGTCGGAATCCCGATCACCCAAAAAATGGTGTGCAATAGCACACGAAAATCGTCAAAATGAGGCGTATGCTCGCTCCGGGGCTCGTTTGACCTTCCAAATGGCCCAGAAAACCCGTGATGGCCAACCGTATGCATAGACAACGTCTTGACGGACGTCCACGAACAAATTTGACATTTTTGACGTCGGAATCCTGATCACCCAAAAAATGGTGTGCAATAGCACACGAAAATCATCAAAATGAGGCGTATGCTCGCTCCGGGGCTCGTTTGACCTTCCAAACGGCCCAGAAAACCCGTGATGGCCAACCGTATGCATAGACAACGTCTTGAAGGACGTCCACCAACAAATTTGGCATTTTTGACGTCGGAATCCTGATCACCCAAAAAATGGTGTGCAATAGCACACGAAAATCGTCAAAATGAGGCGTATGCTCGCTCCGGGGCTCGTTTGACCTTCCAAATGGCCCAGAAAACCCGTGATGGCCAGCCGTATGCATAGACAACGTCTTGACGGACGTCCACGAACAAATTTGGCATTTTTGACGTCGGAATCCTGATCACCCAAAAAATGGTGTGCAATAGCACACGAAAATCGTCAAAATGAGGCGTATGCTCGCTCCGGGGCTCGTTTGACCTTCCAAATGGCCCAGAAAACCCGTGATGGCCAACCGTATGCATAGACAACGTCTTGACGGACGTCCACGAACAAATTTGGCATTTTTGACGTCGGAATCCCGATCACCCAAAAAATGGTGTGCAATAGCACACGAAAATCGTCAAAATGAGGCGTATGCTCGCTCCGGGGCTCGTTTGACCTTCCAAACGGCCCAGAAAACCCGTGATGGCCAACCGTATGCATAGACAACGTCTTGAAGGACGTCCACGAACAAATTTGGCATTTTTGACGTCGGAATCCTGATCACCCAAAAAATGGTGTGCAATAGCACACGAAAATCGTCAAAATGAGGCGTATGCTCGCTCCGGGGCTCGTTTTACCTTCCAAATGGCCCAGAAAACCCGTGATGGCCAACCGTATGCATAGACAACGTCTTGACGGACGTCCACAAACAAATTTGACATTTTTGACGTCGGAATCCTGATCACCCAAAAAATGGTGTGCAATAGCACACGAAAATCATCAAAATGAGGCGTATGCTCGCTCCGGGGCTCGTTTGACCTGCCAAATGGCCCAGAAAACCCGTGATGGCCAACCGTATGCATAGACAACGTCTTGACGGACGTCCACGAACAAATTTGGCATTTTTGACGTCGGAATCCCGATCACCCAAAAATGGTGTGCAATAGCACACGAAAATCGTCAAAATGAGGCGTATGCTCGCTCCGGGGCTCGTTTGACCTTCCAAACGGCCCAGAAAACCCGTGATGGCCAACCGTATGCATAGACAACGTCTTGAAGGACGTCCACGAACAAATTTGGCATTTTTGACGTCGGAATCCCGATCACCCAAAAAATGGTGTGCAATAGCACACGAAAATCATCAAAATGAGGCGTATGCTCGCTCCGGGGCTCGTTTGACCTTCCAAACGGCCCAGAAAACCCGTGATGGCCAACCGTATGCATAGACAACATCTTGAAGGACGTCCACGAACAAATTTGGCATTTTTGACGTCGGAATCCCGATCACCCAAAAAATGGTGTGCAATAGCACACGAAAATCGTCAAAATGAGGCGTATGCTCGCTCCGGGGCTCGTTTGACCTTCCAAATGGCCCAGAAAACCCGTGATGGCCAACCGTATGCATAGACAACGTCTTGACGGACGTCCACGAACAAATTTGACATTTTTGACGTCGGAATCCTGATCACCCAAAAAATGGTGTGCAATAGCACACGAAAATCATCAAAATGAGGCGTATGCTCGCTCCGGGGCTCGTTTGACCTTCCAAACGACCCAGAAAACCCGTGATGGCCAACCGTATGCATAGACAACGTCTTGAAGGACGTCCACGAAGAAATTTGGCATTTTTGACGTCGGAATCCTGATCACCCAAAAAATGGTGTGCAATAGCACACGAAAATCGTCAAAATGAGGCGTATGCTCGCTCCGGGGCTCGTTTGACCTTCCAAATGGCCCAGAAAACCCGTGATGTCCAACCGTATGCATAGACAACGTCTTGAAGGACGTCCACGAACAAATTTGGCATTTTTGACGTCGGAATCCCGATCACCCAAAAAATGGTGTGCAATAGCACACGAAAATCGTCAAAATGAGGCGTATGCTCGCTCCGGGGCTCGTTTGACCTTCCAAATGGCCCAGAAAACCCGTGATGGCCAACCGTATGCATAGACAACGTCTTGACGGACGTCCACGAACAAATTTGACATTTTTGACGTCGGAATCCTGATCACCCAAAAAATGGTGTGCAATAGCACACGAAAATCATCAAAATGAGGCGTATGCTCGCTCCGGGGCTCGTTTGACCTTCCAAACGGCCCAGAAAACCCGTGATGGCCAACCGTATGCATAGACAACGTCTTGAAGGACGTCCACGAACAAATTTGGCATTTTTGACGTCGGAAACCTGATCACCCAAAAAATGGTGTGCAATAGCACACGAAAATCGTCAAAATGAGGCGTATGCTCGCTCCGGGGCTCGTTTGACCTTCCAAATGGCCCAGAAAACCCGGGATGGCCAACCGTATGCATAGACAACGTCTTGACGGACGTCCACGAACAAATTTGGCATTTTTGACATCGGAATCCTGATCACCCAAAAAATGGTGTGCAATAGCACACGAAAATCGTCAAAATGAGGCGTATGCTCGCTCCGGGGCTCGTTTGACCTTCCAAATGGCCCAGAAAACCCGTGATGGCCAACCGTATGCATAGACAACGTCTTGACGGACGTCCACGAACAAATTTGGCATTTTTGACATCGGAATCCCGATCACCCAAAAAATGGTGTGCAATAGCACACGAAAATCGTCAAAATGAGGCGTATGCTCGCTCCGGGGCTCGTTTGACCTTCCAAATGGCCCAGAAAACCCGTGATGGCCAACCGTATGCATAGACAACATCTTGACGGACGTCCACGAACAAATTTGACATTTTTGACGTCGGAATCCTGATCACCCAAAAAATGGTGTGCAATAGCACACGAAAATCATCAAAATGAGGCGTATGCTCGCTCCGGGGCTCGTTTGACCTTCCAAACGGCCCAGAAAACCTGTGATGGCCAACCGTATGCATAGACAACGTCTTGAAGGACGTCCACGAACAAATTTGGCATTTTTGACGTCGGAATCCCGATCACCCAAAAAATGGTGTGCAATAGCACACGAAAATCGTCAAAATGAGGCGTATGCTCGCTCCGGGGCTCGTTTGACCTTCCAAATGGCCCAGAAAACCCGTGATGGCAACCGTATGCATAGACAACGTCTTGACGGACGTCCACGAACAAATTTGGCATTTTTGACGTCGGAATCCTGATCACCCAAAAAATGGTGTGCAATAGCACACGAAAATCGTAAAATTGAGGCGTATGCTCGCTCCGGGGCTCGTTTGACCTTCCAAATGGCCCAGAAAACCCGTGATGGCCAACCGTATGCATAGACAACGTCTTGACGGACGTCCACGAACAAATTTGGCATTTTTGACGTCGGAATCCCGATCACCCAAAAAATGGTGTGCAATAGCACACGAAAATCGTCAAAATGAGGCGTATGCTCGCTCCGGGGCTCGTTTGACCTTCCAAACGGCCCAGAAAACCCGTGATGGCCAACCGTATGCATAGACAACGTCTTGAAGGACGTCCACAAACAAATTTGGCATTTTTGACGTCGGAATCCTGATCACCCAAAAAATGGTGTGCAATAGCACACGAAAATCGTCAAAATGAGGCGTATGCTCGCTCCGGGGCTCGTTTGACCTTCCAAATGGCCCAGAAAACCCGTGATGGCCAACCGTATGCATAGACAACGTCTTGACGGACGTCCACGAACAAATTTGACATTTTTGACGTCGGAATCCTGATCACCCAAAAAATGGTGTGCAATAGCACACGAAAATCATCAAAATGAGGCGTATGCTCGCTCCGGGGCTCGTTTGACCTTCCAAATGGCCCAGAAAACCCGTGATGGCCAACCGTATGCATAGACAACGTCTTGACGGACGTCCACGAACAAATTTGGCATTTTTGACGTCGGAATCCCGATCACCCAAAAAATGGTGTGCAATAGCACACGAAAATCGTCAAAATGAGGCGTATGCTCGCTCCGGGGCTCGTTTGACCTTCCAAACGGCCAAGAAAACCCGTGATGGCCAACCGTATGCATAGAAAACGTCTTGAAGGACGTCCACGAACAAATTTGGCATTTTTGACGTCGGAATCCCGATCACCGAAAAAATGGTATGCAATAGCACACGAAAATCGTCAAAATGAGGCGTATGCTCGCTCCGGGGCTCGTTTGACCTTCCAAACGGCCCAGAAAACCCGTGATGGCCAACCGTATGCATAGACAACGTCTTGAAGGACGTCCACGAACAAATTTGGAATTTTTGACGTCGGAATCCCGATCACCCAAAAAATGGTGTGCAATAGCACACGAAAATCGTCAAAATGAGGCGTATGCTCGCTCCGGGGCTCGTTTGACCTTCCAAATGGCCCAGAAAACCCGTGATGGCAAACCGTATGCATAGACAACGTCTTGACGGACGTCCACGAACAAATTTGACATTTTTGACAATGGTGTGCAATAGCACACGAAAATCATCAAAATGAGGCGTATGCTCGCTCCGGGGCTCGTTTGACCTTCCAAACGACCCAGAAAACCCGTGATGGCCAACCGTATGCATAGACAACGTCTTGAAGGACGTCCACGAACAAATTTGGCATTTTTGACGTCGGAATCCTGATCACCCAAAAAATGGTGTGCAATAGCACACGAAAATCGTCAAAATGAGGCGTATGCTCGCTCCGGGGCTCGTTTGACCTTCCAAATGGCCCAGAAAACCCGTGATGGCCAACCGTATGCATAGACAACATCTTGAAGGACGTCCACGAACAAATTTGGCATTTTTGACGTCGGAATCCCGATCAACCAAAAAATGGTGTGCAATAGCACACGAAAATCGTCAAAATGAGGCGTATGCTCGCTCCGGGGCTCGTTTGACCTTCCAAATGGCCCAGAAAACCCGTGATGGCCAACCGTATGCATAGACAACGTCTTGACGGACGTCCACGAACAAATTTGACATTTTGGACGTCGGAATCCTGATCACCCAAAAAATGGTGTGCAAGAGCACACGAAAATCATCAAAATGAGGCGTATGCTCGCTCCGGGGCTCGTTTGACCTTCCAAACGGCCCAGAAAACCCATGATGGCCAACCGTATGCATAGACAACGTCTTGAAGGACGTCCACGAACAAATTTAGCATTTTTGATGTCGGAATCCTGATCACCCAAAAAATGGTGTGCAATAGCACACGAAAATCGTAAAAATGAGGCGTATGCTCGCTCCGGGGCTCGTTTGACCTTCCAAATGGCCCAGAAAACCCGTGATGGCCAACCGTATGCATAGACAACGTCTTGACGGACGTCCACGAACAAATTTGGCATTTTTGACGTCGGAATCCTGATCACCCAAAAAATGGTGTGCAATAGCACACGAAAATCGTCAAAATGAGGCGTATGCTCGCTCCGGGGCTCGTTTGACCTTCCAAATGGCCCAGAAAACCCGTGATGGCCAACCGTATGCATAGACAACGTCTTGACGGACGTCCACGAACAAATTTGGCATTTTTGACGTCGGAATCCCGATCACCCAAAAAATGGTGTGCAATAGCACACGAAAATCGTCAAAATGAGGCGTATGCTCGCTCCGGGGCTCGTTTGACCTTCCAAACGGCCCAGAAAACCCGTGATGGCCAACCGTATGCATAGACAACGTCTTGAAGGACGTCCACGAACAAATTTGGCATTTTTGACGTCGGAATCCTGATCACCCAAAAAATGGTGTGCAATAGCACACGAAAATCGTCAAAATGAGGCGTATGCTCGCTCCAGGGCTCGTTTGACCTTCCAAATGGCCCAGAAAACCCGTGATGGCCAACCGTATGCATAGACAATGTCTTGACGGACGTCCACGAACAAATTTGACATTTTTGACGTCGGAATCCTGATCACCCAAAAAATGGTGTGCAATAGCACACGAAAATAATCAAAATGAGGCGTATGCTCGCTCCGGGGCTCGTTTGACCTTCCAAATGACCCAGAAACCCCGTGATGGCCAACCGTATGCATAGACAACGTCTTGACGGACGTCCACGAACAAATTTGGCATTTTTGACGGCGGAATCCCGATCACCCAAAAAATGGTGTGCAATAGCACACGAAAATCGTCAAAATGAGGCGTATGCTCGCTCCGGGGCTCGTTTGACCTTCCAAATGGCCCAGAAAACCCGTGATGGCCAACCGTATGCATAGACAACGTCTTGACGGATGTCCACGAACAAATTTGACATTTTTGACGTCGGAATCCTGATCACCCAAAAAATGGTGTGCAATAGCACACGAAAATCATCAAAATGAGGCGTATGCTCGCTCCGGGGCTCGTTTGACCTTCCAAATGACCCAGAAAACCCGTGATGGCCAACCGTATGCATAGACAACGTCTTGACGGACGTCCACGAACAAATTTGGCATTTTTGACGTTGGAATCCCGATCACCCAAAAAATGGTGTGCAATAGCACACGAAAATCGTCAAAATGAGGCGTATGCTCGCTCCGGGGCTCGTTTGACCTTCCAAATGGCCCAGAAAACCCGTGATGGCCAACCGTATGCATAGACAACGTCTTGACGGACGTCCACGAACAAATTTGACATTTTTGACGTCGGAATCCTGATCACCCAAAAAATGGTGTGCAATAGCACACGAAAATCATCAAAATGAGGCGTATGCTCGCTCCGGGGCTCGTTTGACCTTCCAAACGGCCCAGAAAACCTGTGATGGCCAACCGTATGCATAGACAACGTCTTGAAGGACGTCCACGAACAAATTTGGCATTTTTGACGTCGGAATCCCGATCACCCAAAAAATGGTGTGCAATAGCACACGAAAATCGTCAAAATGAGGCGTATGCTCGCTCCGGGGCTCGTTTGACCTTCCAAACGGCCCAGAAAACCTGTGATGGCCAACCGTATGCATAGACAACGTCTTGAAGGACGTCCACGAACAAATTTGGCATTTTTGACGTCGGAATCCCGATCACCCAAAAAATGGTGTGCAATAGCACACGAAAATCGTCAAAATGAGGCGTATGCTCGCTCCGGGGCTCGTTTGACCTTCCAAATGGCCCAGAAAACCCGTGATGGCAACCGTATGCATAGACAACGTCTAGACGGACGTCCACGAAAAAATTTGGCATTTTTGACGTCGGAATCCTGATCACCCAAAAAATGGTGTGCAATAGCACACGAAAATCGTCAAAATGAGGCGTATGCTCGCTCTGGGGCTCGTTTGACCTTCCAAATGGCCCAGAAAAGCCGTGATGGCCAACCGTATGCATAGACAACGTCTTGACGGACGTCCACGAACAAATTTGGCATTTTTGACGTCGGAATCCCGATCACCCAAAAAATGGTGTGCAATAGCACACGAAAATCGTCAAAATGAGGCGTATGCTCGCTCCGGGGCTCGTTTGACCTTCCAAACGGCCCAGAAAACCCGTGATGGCCAACCGTATGCATAGACAACGTCTTGAAGGACGTCCACGAACAAATTTGGCATTTTTGACGTCGGAATCCTGATCACCCAAAAAATGGTGTGCAATAGCACACGAAAATCGTCAAAATGAGGCGTATGCTCGCTCCGGGGCTCGTTTGACCTTCCAAATGGCCCAGAAAACCCGTGATGGCCAACCGTATGCATAGACAACGTCTTGACGGACGTCCACGAACAAATTTGACATTTTTGACGTCGTAATCATGATCACCCAAAAAATGGTGTGCAATAGCACACGAAAATCATCAAAATGAGGCGTATGCTCGCTCCGGGGCTCGTTTGACCTTCCAAATGGCCCAGAAAACCCGTGATGGCAAACCGTATGCATAGACAACGTCTTGACGGACGTCCACGAACAAATTTGGCATTTTTGATGTCGGAATCTCGATCAGCCAAAAAATGGTGTGCAATAGCACACGAAAATCGTCAAAATGAGGCGTATGCTCGCTACGGGGCTCGTTTGACCTTCCAAACGGCCCAGAAAACCCGTGATGGCCAACCGTATGCATAGACAACGTCTTGAAGGACGGCCACGAACAAATTTGGCATTTTTGACCTCGGAATCCCGATCACCCAAAAAATGGTGTGCAATAGCACACGAAAATCGTCAAAATGAGGCGTATGCTCGCTCCGGGGCTCGTTTGACCTTCCAAACGGCCCAGAAAACCCGTGATGGCCAACCGTATGCATAGACAACGTCTTGAAGGACGTCCACGAACAAATTTGGCATTTTTGACGTCGGAATCCCGATCACCCAAAAAATGGTGTGCAATAGCACACGAAAATCGTCAAAATGAGGCGTATGCTCGCTCCGGGGCTCGTTTGACCTTCCAAATGGCCATGAAAACCCGTGATGGCCAACCGTATGCATAGACAACGTCTTGACGGACGTCCACAAACAAATTTGACATTTTTGACGTCGGAATCCTGATCACCCAAAATATGGTGTGCAATAGCACACGAAAATCATCAAAATGAGGCGTATGCTCGCTCCGGGGCTCGTTTGACCTTCCAAACGACCCAGAAAACCCGTGATGGCCAACTGTATGCATAGACAACGTCTTGAAGGACGTCCACGAACAAAATTTGGCATTTTTGACGTCGGAATCCTGATCACCCAAAAAATGGTTTGCAATAGCACACGAAAATCGTCAAAATGAGGCGTATGCTCGCTCCGGGGCTCGTTTGACCTTCCAAATGGCCCAGAAAACCCGTGATGGCCAACCGTATGCATAGACAACGTCTTGAAGGACGTCCACGAACAAATTTGGCATTTTTGACGTCGGAATCCCGATCACTCAAAAAATGGTGTGCAATAGCACACGAAAATCGTCAAAATGAGGCGTATGCTCGCTCCGGGGCTCGTTTGACCTTCCAAATGGCCCAGAAAACCCGTGATGGCCAACCGTATGCATAGACAACGTCTTGACGGACGTCCACGAACAAATTTGGCATTTTTGACGTCGGAATCCCGATCACCCAAAAAATGGTGTGCAATAGCACACGAAACTCGTCAAAATGAGGCATATGCTCGCTCCGGGGCTCGTTTGACCTTCCAAACGGCCCAGAAAACCCGTGATGGCCAACCGTATGCATAGACAACGTCTTGAAGGACGTCCACGAACAAATTTGGCATTTTTGACGTCGGAATCCCGATCACCCAAAAAATGGTGTGCAATAGCACACGAAAATCGTCAAAATGAGGCGTATGCTCGCTCCGGGGCTCGTTTGACCTTCCAAACGGCCCAGAAAACCCGTGATGGCCAACCGTATGCATAGACAACGTCTTGAAGGACGTCCACGAACAAATTTGGCATTTTTGACGTCGGAATCCCGATCACCCAAAAATGGTGTGCAATAGCACACGAAAATCGTCAAAATGAGGCGTATGCTCGCTCCGGGGCTCGTTTGACCTTCCAAATGGCCCAGAAAACCCGTGATGGCCAACCGTATGCATAGACAACGTCTTGACGGACGTCCACGAACAAATTTGACATTTTTGACGTCGGAATCCTGATCACCCAAAAAATGGTGTGCAATAGCACACGAAAATCATCAAAATGAGGCGTATGCTCGCTCCGGGGCTCGTTTGACCTTCCAAACGACCCAGAAAACCCGTGATGGCCAACCGTATGCATAGACAACGTCTTGAAGGACGTCCACGAACAAATTTGGCATTTTTGACGTCGGAATCCTGATCACCCAAAAAATGGTGTGCAATAGCACACGAAAATCGTCAAAATGAGGCGTATGCTCGCTCCGGGGCTCGTTTGACCTTCCAAATGGCCCAGAAAACCCGTGATGGCCAACCGTATGCATAGACAACGTCTTGAAGGACGTCCACGAACAAATTTGGCATTTTTGACGTCGGAATCCCGATCACCCAAAAAATGGTGTGCAATAGCACACGAAAATCGTCAAAATGAGGCGTATGCTCGCTCCGGGGCTCGTTTGACCTTCCAAACGGCCCAGAAAACCCGTGATGGCCAACCGTATGCATAGACAACATCTTGAAGGACGTCCACGAACAAATTTGGCATTTTTGACGTCGGAATCCCGATCACTCAAAAAATGGTGTGCAATAGCACACGAAAATCGTCAAAATGAGGCGTATGCTCGCTCCGGGGCTCGTTTGACCTTCCAAATGGCCCAGAAAACCCGTGATGGCCAACCGTATGTATAGACAACGTCTTGACGGACGTCCACGAACAAATTTGACATTTTTGACGTCGGAATCCTGATCACCCAAAAAATGGTGTGCAATAGCACACGAAAATCGTCAAAATGAGGCGTATGCTCGCTCCGGGGCTCGTTTGACCTTCCAAATGGCCCAGAAAACCCGTGATGGCCAACCGTATGCATAGACAACGTCTTGAAGGACGTCCACGAACAAATTTGGCATTTTTGACGTCGGAATCCCGATCACTCAAAAAATGGTGTGCAATAGCACACGAAAATCGTCAAAATGAGGCGTATGCTCGCTCCGGGGCTCGTTTGACCTTCCAAATGGCCCAGAAAACCCGTGATGGCCAACCGTATGCATAGACAACGTCTTGACGGACGTCCACGAACAAATTTGACATTTTTGACGTCGGAATCCTGATCACCCAAAAAATGGTGTGCAATAGCACACGAAAATCATCAAAATGAGGCGTATGCTCGCTCCGGGGCTCGTTTGACCTTCCAAACAACCCAGAAAACCCATGATTGCCAACCGTATGCATAGACAACGTCTTGAAGGACGTCCACGAACAAATTTGGCATTTTTGACGTTGGAATCCTGATCACCCAAAAAATGGTGTGCAATAGCACACGAAAATCGTCAAAATGAGGCGTATGCTCGCTCCGGGGCTCGTTTGACCTTCCAAATGGCCCAGAAAACCCGTGATGGCCAACCGTATGCATAGACAACGTCTTGACGGACGTCCACGAACAAATTTGACATTTTTGACGTCGGAATCCTGATCACCCAAAAAATGGTGTGCAATAGCACACGAAAATCATCAAAATGAGGCGTATGCTCGCTCCGGGGCTCGTTTGACCTTCCAAACGGCCCAGAAAACCCGTGATGGCCAACCGTATGCATAGACAACGTCTTGAAGGACGTCCACGAACAAATTTGACATTTTTGACGTCGGAATCCTGATCACCCAAAAAATGGTGTGCAATAGCACACGAAAATCATCAAAATGAGGCGTATGCTCGCTCCGGGGCTCGTTTGACCTTCAAAATGACCCAGAAAACCCGTGATGGCCAACCGTATGCATAGACAACGTCTTGACGAACGTCCACGAACAAATTTGGCATTTTTGACGTCGGAATCCTGATCACCCAAAAATGGTGTGCAATAGCACACGAAAATCGTCAAAATGAGGCGTATGCTCGCTCCGGAGCTCGTTTGACCTTCCAAATGGCCCAGAAAACCCGTGATGGCCAACCGTATGCATAGACAACGTCTTGACGGACGTCCACGAACAAATTTGGCATTTTTGACGTCGGAATCCCGATCACCCAAAAAATGGTGTGCAATAGCACACGAAAATCGTCAAAATGAGGCGTATGCTCGCTCCGGGGCTCGTTTGACCTTCCAAACGGCCCAGAAAACCCGTGATGGCCAACCGTATGCATAGACAACATCTTGAAGGACGTCCATGAACAAATTTGGCATTTTTGACGTCGGAATCCTGATCACCCAAAAAATGGTGTGCAATAGCACACGAAAATCGTCAAAATGAGGCGTATGCTCGCTCCGGGGCTCGTTTGACCTTCCAAATGGCCCAGAAAACCCGTGATGGCCAACCGTATGCATAGACAACGTCTTGACGGACGTCCACGAACAAATTTGACATTTTTGACGTCGGAATCCTGATCACCCAAAAAATGGTGTGCAATAGCACACGAAAATCATCAAAATGAGGCGTATGCTCGCTCCGGGGCTCGTTTGACCTTCCAAATGACCCAGAAAACCCGTGATGGCCAACCGTATGCATAGACAACGTCTTGACGAACATCCACGATCAAATTTGGCATTTTTGACGTCGGAATCCCGATCACCCAAAAAATGGTGTGCAATAGCACACGAAAATCGTCAAAATGAGGCGTATGCTCGCTCCGGAGCTCGTTTGACCTTCCAAATGGCCCAGAAAACCCGTGATGGCCAACCGTATGCATAGACAACGTCTTGACGGACGTCCACGAACAAATTTGACATTTTTGACGTCGGAATACTGATCACCCAAAAAATGGTGTGCAATAGCACACGAAAATCATCAAAATGAGGCGTATGCTCGCTCCGGGGCTCGTTTGACCTTCCAAACGGCCCAGAAAACCCGTGATGGCCAACCGTATGCATAGACAACGTCTTGAAGGACGTCCACGAACAAATTTGGCATTTTTGACGTCGGAATCCTGATCACCCAAAAAATGGTGTGCAATAGCACACGAAAATCGTCAAAATGAGGCGTATGCTCGCTCCGGGGCTCGTTTGACCTTCCAAATGGCCCAGAAAACCCGTGATGGCCAACCGTATGCATAGACAACGTCTTGACGGACGTCCACGAACAAATTTGGCATTTTTGACGTCGGAATCCTGATCACCCAAAAAATGGTGTGCAATAGCACACGAAAATCGTCAAAATGAGGCGTATGCTCGCTCCGGGGCTCGTTTGACCTTCCAAATGGCCCAGAAAACCCGTGATGGCCAACCGTATGCATAGACAACATCTTGACGGACGTCCACGAACAAATTTGGCATTTTTGACATCGGAATCCCGATCACCCAAAAAATGGTGTGCAATAGCACACGAAAATCGTCAAAATGAGGCGTATGCTCGCTCCGGGGCTCGTTTGACCTTCCAAACGGCCCAGAAAACCCGTGATGGCCAACCGTATGCATAGACAACGTCTTGAAGGATGTCCACGAACAAATTTGGCATTTTTGACGTCGGAATCCTGATCACCCAAAAAATGGTGTGCAATAGCACACGAAAATCGTCAAAATGAGGCGTATGTACGCTCCGGGGCTCGTTTGACCTTCCAAATGGCCCAGAAAACCCGTGATGGCCAACCGTATGCATAGACAACGTCTTGACAGACGTCCACGAATAAATTTGACATTTTTGACGTCGGAATCCTGATCACCCAAAAAATGGTGTGCAATAGCACACGAAAATCATCAAAATGAGGCGTATGCTCGCTCCGGGGCTCGTTTGACCTTCCAAATGGCCCAGAAAACCCGTGATGGCCAACCGTATGCATAGACAACGTCTTGACGGACGTCCACGAACAAATTTGGCATTTTTGACGTCGGAATCCCGATCACCCAAAAAATGGTGTGCAATAGCACACGAAAATCGTCAAAATGAGGCATATGCTCGCTCCGGGGCTCGTTTGACCTTCCAAACGGCCCAGAAAACCCGTGATGGCCAACCGTATGCATAGACAACGTCTTGAAGGACGTCCACGAACAAATTTGGCATTTTTGACGTCGGAATCCCGATCACCCAAAAAATGGTGTGCAATAGCACACGAAAATCGTCAAAATGAGGCGTATGCTCGCTTCGGGGCTCGTTTGACCTTCCAAACGGCCCAGAAAACCCGTGATGGCCAACCGTATGCATAGACAACGTCTTGAAGGACGTCCACGAACAAATTTGGCATTTTTGACGTCGGAATCCCGATCACCCAAAAAATGGTGTGCAATAGCACACAAAAATCGTCAAAATGAGGCGTATGCTCGCTCCGGGGCTCGTTTGACCTTCCAAATGGCCCAGAAAACCCGTGATGGCCAATCGTATGCATAGACAACGTCTTGACGGACGTCCACGAACAAATTTGACATTTTTGACGTCGGAATCCTGATCACCCAAAAAATGGTGTGCAATAGCACACGAAAATCATCAAAATGAGGCGTATGCTCGCTCCGGGGCTCGTTTGACCTTCCAAACGACCCAGAAAACCCGTGATGGCCAACCGTATGCATAGACAACGTCTTGAAGGACGTCCACGAACAAATTTGGCATTTTTGACGTCGGAATCCTGATCACCCAAAAAATGGTGTGCAATAGCACACGAAAATCGTCAAAATGAGGCGTATGCTCGCTCCGGGGCTCGTTTGACCTTCCAAATGGCCCAGAAAACCCGTGATGGCCAACCGTATGCATAGACAACGTCTTGAAGGACGTCCACGAACAAATTTGGCATTTTTGACGTCGGAATCCCGATCACCCAAAAAATGGTGTGCAATAGCACACGAAAATCGTCAAAATGAGGCGTATGCTCGCTCCGGGGCTCGTTTGACCTTCCAAATGGCCCAGAAAACCCGTGATGGCCAACCGTATGCATAGACAACGTCTTGACGGATGTCCACGAACAAATTTGACATTTTTGACGTCGGAATCCTGATCACCCAAAAAATGGTGTGCAATAGCACACGAAAATCATCAAAATGAGGCGTATGCTCGCTCCGGGGCTCGTTTGACCTTCCAAACGGCCCAGAAAACCCGTGATGGCCAACCGTATGCATAGACAACGTCTTGAAGGACGTCCACGAACAAATTTGGCATTTTTAACGTCGGAATCCTGATCACCCAAAAAATGGTGTGCAATAGCACACGAAAATCGTCAAAATGAGGCGTATGCTCGCTCCGGGGCTCGTTTGACCTTCCAAATGGCCCAGAAAACCCGTGATGGCCAACCGTATGCATAGACAACGTCTTGACGGACGTCCACGAACAAATTTGGCATTTTTGACGTCGGAATCCTGATCACCCAAAAAATGGTGTGCAATAGCACACGAAAATCGTCAAAATGAGGCGTATGCTCGCTCTGGGGCTCGTTTGACCTTCCAAATGGCCCAGAAAACCCGTGATGGCCAACCGTATGCATAGACAACGTCTTGACGGACGTCCACGAACAAATTTGGCATTTTTGACGTCGGAATCCCGATCACCCAAAAAATGGTGTGCAATAGCACACGAAAATCGTCAAAATGAGGCGTATGCTCGCTCCGGGGCTCGTTTGACCTTCCAAACGGCCCAGAAAACCCGTGATGGCCAACCGTATGCATAGACAACGTCTTGAAGGACGTCCACGAACAAATTTGGCATTTTTGACGTCGGAATCCTGATCACCCAAAAAATGGTTTTCAATAGCACACGAAAATCGTCAAAATTAGGCGTATGCTCGCTCCGGGGCTCGTTTGACCTTCCAAATGGCCCAGAAAACCCGTGATGGCCAACCGTATGCATAGACAACGTCTTGACGGACGTCCACGAACAAATTTGACATTTTTGACGTCGGAATCCTGATCACCCAAAAAATGGTGTGCAATAGCACACGAAAATCATCAAAATGAGGCGTATGCTCGCTCCGGGGCTCGTTTGACCTTCCAAATGACCCAGAAAACCCGTGATGGCCAACCGTATGCATAGACAACGTCTTGACGGACGTCCACGAACAAATTTGGCATTTTTGACGTCGGAATCCCGATCACCCAAAAAATGGTGTGCAATAGCACACGAAAATCGTCAAAATGAGGCGTATGCTCGCTCCGGGGCTCGTTTGACCTTCCAAACGGCCCAGAAAACCCGTGATGGCCAACCGTATGCATAGACAACGTCTTGAAGGACGTCCACGAACAAATTTGGCATTTTTGACGTCGGAATCCTGATCACCCAAAAAATGGTGTGCAATAGCACACGAAAATCGTCAAAATGAGGCGTATGCTCGCTCCGGGGCTCGTTTGACCTTCCAAATGGCTCAGAAAACCCGTGATGGCCAACCGTATGCATAGACAACGTCTTGACGGACGTCCACGAACAAATTTGACATTTTTGACGTCGGAATCCTGATCACCCAAAAAATGGTGTGCAATAGCACACGAAAATCATCAAAATGAGGCGTATGCTCGCTCCGGGGCTCGTTTGACCTTCCAAATGACCCAGAAAACCCGTGATGGCCAACCGTATGCATACACAACGTCTTGAAGGACGTCCAAGAACAAATTTGGCATTTTTGACGTCGGAATCCCGATCACCCAAAAAATGGTGTGCAATAGCACACGAAAATCGTCAAAATGAGGCGTATGCTCGCTCCGGGGCTCGTTTGACCTTCCAAATGGCCCAGAAAACCCGTGATGGCCAACCGTATGCATAGACAACGTCTTGACGGATGTCCACGAACAAATTTGACATTTTTGACGTCGGAATCCTGATCACCCAAAAAATGGTGTGCAATAGCACACGAAAATCATCAAAATGAGGCGTATGCTCGCTCCGGGGCTCGTTTGACCTTCCAAACGGCCCAGAAAACCCGTGATGGCCAACCGTATGCATAGACAACGTCTTGAAGGACGTCCATGAACAAATTTGGCATTTTTAACGTCGGAATCCTGATCACCCAAAAAATGGTGTGCAATAGCACACGAAAATCGTCAAAATGAGGCGTATGCTCGCTCCGGGGCTCGTTTGACCTTCCAAATGGCCCAGAAAACCCGTGATGGCCAACCGTATGCATAGACAACGTCTTGACGGACGTCCACGAACAAATTTGGCATTTTTGACGTCGGAATCCTGATCACCCAAAAAATGGTGTGCAATAGCACACGAAACTCGTCAAAATGAGGCGTATGCTCGCTCTGGGGCTCGTTTGACCTTCCAAATGGCCCAGAAAACCCGTGATGGCAAACCGTATGCATAGACAACGTCTTGACGGACGTCCATGAACAAATTTGGCATTTTTGACGTCGGAATCCCGATCACCCAAAAAATGGTGTACAATAGCACACGAAAATCGTCAAAATGAGGCGTATGCTCGCTCCGGGGCTCGTTTGACCTTCCAAACGGCCCAGAAAACCCGTGATGGCCAACCGTATGCATAGACAACGTCTTGAAGGACGTCCACGAACAAATTTGGCATTTTTGACGTCGGAATCCCGATCACCCAAAAAATGGTGTGCAATAGCACACGAAAATCGTCAAAATGAGGCGTATGCTCGCTCCGGGGCTCGTTTGACCTTCCAAATGGCCCAGAAAACCCGTGATGGCCAACCGTATGCATAGACAACGTCTTGACGGACGTCCACGAACAAATTTGACATTTTTGACGTCGGAATCCTGATCACCCAAAAAATGGTGTGCAATAGCACACGAAAATCATCAAAATGAGGCGTATGCTCGCTCCGGGGCTCGTTTGACCTTCCAAACGACCCAGAAAACCCGTGATGGCCAACCGTATGCATAGACAACGTCTTGAAGGACGTCCACGAACAAATTTGGCATTTTTGACGTCGGAATCCTGATCACCCAAAAAATGGTGTGCAATAGCACACGAAAATCGTCAAAATGAGGCGTATGCTCGCTCCGGGGCTCGTTTGACCTTCCAAATGGCCCAGAAAACCCGTGATGGCCAACCGTATGCATAGACAACGTCTTGACGGACGTCCACGAACAAATTTGGCATTTTTGACGTCGGAATCCTGATCACCCAAAAAATGGTGTGCAATAGCATACGAAAATCGTCAAAATGAGGCGTATGCTCGCTCCGGGGCTCGTTTGACCTTCCAAATGGCCCAGAAAACCCGTGATGGCCAACCGTATGCATAGACAACGTCTTGACGGACGTCCACGAACAAATTTGGCATTTTTGACGTCGGAATCCTGATCACCCAAAAAATGGTGTGCAATAGCACACGAAAATCGTCAAAATGAGGCGTATGCTCGCTCCGGGGCTCGTTTGACCTTCCAAATGGCCCAGAAAACCCGTGATGGCAAACCGTATGCATAGACAACGTCTTGACGGACGTCCACGAACAAATTTGGCATTTTTGACGTCGGAATCCTGATCACCCAAAAAATGGTGTGCAATAGCATACGAAAATCGTCAAAATGAGGCGTATGCTCGCTCCGGGGCTCGTTTGACCTTCCAAATGGCCCAGAAAACCCGTGATGGCAAACCGTATGCATAGACAACGTCTTGACGGACGTCCACGAACAAATTTGACATTTTTGACGTCGGAATCCTGATCACCCAAAAAATGGTGTGCAATAGCACACGAAAATCATCAAAATGAGGCGTATGCTCGCTCCGGGGCTCGTTTGACCTTCCAAACGACCCAGAAAACCCGTGATGGCCAACCGTATGCATAGACAACGTCTTGAAGGACGTCCACGAACAAATTTGGCATTTTTGACGTCGGAATCCTGATCACCCAAAAAATGGTGTGCAATAGCACACGAAAATCGTCAAAATGAGGCGTATGCTCGCTCCAGGGCTCGTTTGACCTTCCAAATGGCCCAGAAAACCCGTGATGGCCAACCGTATGCATAGACAACGTCTTGAAGGACGTCCACGAACAAATTTGGCATTTTTGACGTCGGAATCCCGATCACCCAAAAAATGGTGTGCAATAGCACACGAAAATCGTCAAAATGAGGCGTATGCTCGCTCCGGGGCTCGTTTGACCTTCCAAATGGCCCAGAAAACCCGTGATGGCCAACCGTATGCATAGACAACGTCTTGACGGACGTCCACGAACAAATTTGACATTTTTGACGTCGGAATCCTGATCACCCAAAAAATGGTGTGCAATAGCACACGAAAATCATCAAAATGAGGCGTATGCTCGCTCCGGGGCTCGTTTGACCTTCCAAATGGCCCAGAAAACCCGTGATGGCCAACCGTATGCATAGACAACGTCTTGACGGACGTCCACGAACAAATTTGGCATTTTTGACGTCGGAATCCCGATCACCCAAAAAATGGTGTGCAATAGCACACGAAAATCGTCAAAATGAGGCGTATGCTCGCTCCGGGGCTCGTTTGACCTTCCAAATGGCCCAGAAAACCCGTGATGGCCAACCGTATGCATAGACAACGTCTTGACGGACGTCCACGAACAAATTTGACATTTTTGACGTCGGAATCCTGATCACCCAAAAAATGGTGTGCAATAGCACACGAAAATCATCAAAATGAGGCGTATGCTCGCTCCGGGGCTCGTTTGACCTTCCAAATGGCCCAGAAAACCTGTGATGGCCAACCGTATGCATAGACAACGTCTTGACGGACGTCCACGAACAAATTTGGCATTTTTGACGTCGGAATCCCGATCACCCAAAAAATGGTGTGCAATAGCACACGAAAATCGTCAAAATGAGGCGTATGCTCGCTCCGGGGCTCGTTTGACCTTCCAAACGGCCCAGAAAACCCGTGATGGCCAACCGTATGCATAGACAACGTCTTGAAGGACGTCCACGAACAAATTTGGCATTTTTGACGTCGGAATCCCGATCACCCAAAAAATGGTGTGCAATAGCACACGAAAATCGTCAAAATGAGGCGTATGCTCGCTCCGGGGCTCGTTTGACCTTCCAAACGGCCCAGAAAACCCGTGATGGCCAACCGTATGCATAGACAACGTCTTGAAGGACGTCCACGAACAAATTTGGCATTTTTGACGTCGGAATCCCGATCACCCAAAAAATGGTGTGGAATAGCACACGAAAATCGTCAAAATGAGGCGTATGCTCGCTCCGGGGCTCGTTTGACCTTCCAAATGGCCCAGAAAACCCGTGATGGCCAACCGTATGCATAGACAACGTCTTGACGGACGTCCACGAACAAATTTGACATTTTTGACGTCGGAATCCTGATCACCCAAAAAATGGTGTGCAATAGCACACGAAAATCATCAAAATGAGGCGTATGCTCGCTCCGGGGCTCGTTTGACCTTCCAAATGACCCAGAAAACCCGTGATGGCCAACCGTATGCATACACAACGTCTTGAAGGACGTCCAAGAACAAATTTGGCATTTTTGACGTCGGAATCCCGATCACCCAAAAAATGGTGTGCAATAGCACACGAAAATCGTCAAAATGAGGCGTATGCTCGCTCCGGGGCTCGTTTGACCTTCCAAATGGCCCAGAAAACCCGTGATGGCCAACCGTATGCATAGACAACGTCTTGACGGATGTCCACGAACAAATTTGACATTTTTGACGTCGGAATCCTGATCACCCAAAAAATGGTGTGCAATAGCACACGAAAATCATCAAAATGAGGCGTATGCTCGCTCCGGGGCTCGTTTGACCTTCCAAACGGCCCAGAAAACCCGTGATGGCCAACCGTATGCATAGACAACGTCTTGAAGGACGTCCATGAACAAATTTGGCATTTTTAACGTCGGAATCCTGATCACCCAAAAAATGGTGTGCAATAGCACACGAAAATCGTCAAAATGAGGCGTATGCTCGCTCCGGGGATCGTTTGACCTTCCAAATGGCCCAGAAAACCCGTGATGGCCAACCGTATGCATAGACAACGTCTTGACGGACGTCCACGAACAAATTTGGCATTTTTGACGTCGGAATCCTGATCACCCAAAAAATGGTGTGCAATAGCACACGAAAATCGTCAAAATGAGGCGTATGCTCGCTCTGGGGCTCGTTTGACCTTCCAAATGGCCCAGAAAACCCGTGATGGCAAACCGTATGCATAGACAACGTCTTGACGGACGTCCACGAACAAATTTGGCATTTTTGACGTCGGAATCCCGATCACCCAAAAAATGGTGTACAATAGCACACGAAAATCGTCAAAATGAGGCGTATGCTCGCTCCGGGGCTCGTTTGACCTTCCAAACGGCCCAGAAAACCCGTGATGGCCAACCGTATGCATAGACAACGTCTTGAAGGACGTCCACGAACAAATTTGGCATTTTTGACGTCGGAATCCCGATCACCCAAAAAATGGTGTGCAATAGCACACGAAAATCGTCAAAATGAGGCGTATGCTCGCTCCGGGGCTCGTTTGACCTTCCAAATGGCCCAGAAAACCCGTGATGGCCAACCGTATGCATAGACAACGTCTTGACGGACGTCCACGAACAAATTTGACATTTTTGACGTCGGAATCCTGATCACCCAAAAAATGGTGTGCAATAGCACACGAAAATCATCAAAATGAGGCGTATGCTCGCTCCGGGGCTCGTTTGACCTTCCAAACGACCCAGAAAACCCGTGATGGCCAACCGTATGCATAGACAACGTCTTGAAGGACGTCCACGAACAAATTTGGCATTTTTGACGTCGGAATCCTGATCACCCAAAAAATGGTGTGCAATAGCACACGAAAATCGTCAAAATGAGGCGTATGCTCGCTCCGGGGCTCGTTTGACCTTCCAAATGGCCCAGAAAACCCGTGATGGCCAACCGTATGCATAGACAACGTCTTGAAGGACGTCCACGAACAAATTTGGCATTTTTGACATCGGAATCCCGATCACCCAAAAAATGGTGTGCAATAGCACACGAAAATCGTCAAAATGAGGCGTATGCTCGCTCCGGGGCTCGTTTGACCTTCCAAATGGCCCAGAAAACCCGTGATGGCAAACCGTATGAATAGACAACGTCTTGACGGACGTCCACGAACAAATTTGACATTTTTGACGTCGGAATCCTGATCACCCAAAAAATGGTGTGCAATAGCACACGAAAATCATCAAAATGAGGCGTATGCTCACTCCGGGGCTCGTTTGACCTTCCAAACGTCCCAGAAAACCCGTGATGGCCAACCGTATGCATAGACAACGTCTTGAAGGACGTCCACGAACAAATTTGGCATTTTTGACGTCGGAATCCTGATCACCCAAAAAATGGTGTGCAATTGCACACGAAAATCGTCAAAATGAGGCGTATGCTCGCTCCGGGGCTCGTTTGACCTTCCAAATGGCCCAGAAAACCCGTGATGGCCAACCGTATGCATAGACAACGTCTTGACGGACGTCCACGAACAAATTTGGCATTTTTGACGTCGGAATCCTGATCACCCAAAAAATGGTGTGCAATAGCACACGAAAATCGTCAAAATGAGGCGTATGCTCGCTCCGGGGCTCGTTTGACCTTCCAAATGGCCCAGAAAACCCGTGATGGCCAACCGTATGCATAGACAACGTCTTGACGGACGTCCACGAACAAATTTGGCATTTTTGACGTCGGAATCCTGATCACCCAAAAAATGGTGTGCAATAGCACACGAAAATCGTCAAAATGAGGCGTATGCTCGCTCCGGGGCTCGTTTGACCTTCCAAATGGCCCAGAAAACCCGTGATGGCCAACCGTATGCATAGACAACGTCTTGACGGACGTCCACGAACAAATTTGGCATTTTTGACGTCGGAATCCCGATCACCCAAAAAATGGTGTGCAATAGCACACGAAAATCGTCAAAATGAGGCGTATGCTCGCTCCGGGGCTCGTTTGACCTTCCAAATGGCCCAGAAAACCCGTGATGGCCAACCGTATGCATAGACAACGTCTTGACGGACGTCCACGAACAAATTTGACATTTTTGACGTCGGAAGCCTGATCACCCAAAAAATGGTGTGCAATAGCACACGAAAATCATCAAAATGAGGCGTATGCTCGCTCCGGAGCTCGTTTGACCTTCCAAATGGCCCAGAAAACCCGTGATGGCCAACCGTATGCATAGACAACGTCTTGACGGACGTCCACGAACAAATTTGACATTTTTGACGTCGGAATCCCGATCACCCAAAAAATGGTGTGCAATAGCACACGAAAATCGTCAAAATGAGGCGTATGCTCGCTCCGGGGCTCGTTTGACCTTCCAAACGGCCCAGAAAACCTGTGATGGCCAACCGTATGCATAGACAACGTCTTGAAGGACGTCCACGAACAAATTTGGCATTTTTAACGTCGGAATCCTGATCACCCAAAAAATGGTGTGCAATAGCACACGAAAATCGTCAAAATGAGGCGTATGCTCGCTCCGGGGCTCGTTTGACCTTCCAAATGGCCCAGAAAACCCGTGATGGCCAACCGTATGCATAGACAACGTCTTGAAGGACGTCCACGAACAAATTTGGCATTTTTGACGTCGGAATCCCGATCACCCAAAAAATGGTGTGCAATAGCACACGAAAATCGTCAAAATGAGGCGTATGCTCGCTCCGGAGCTCGTTTGACCTTCCAAATGGCCCAGAAAACCCGTGATGGCCAACCGTATGCATAGACAACGTCTTGACGGACGTCCACGAACAAATTTGACATTTTTGACGTCGGAATCCTGATCACCCAAAAAATGGTGTGCAATACCACACGAAAATCATCAAAATGAGGCGTATGCTCGCTCCGGGGCTCGTTTGACCTTCCAAATGGCCCAGAAAACCTGTGATGGCCAACCGTATGCATAGACAACGTCTTGACGGACGTCCACGAATAAATTTGGCATTTTTGACGTTGGAATCCCGATCACCCAAAAAATGGTGTGCAATAGCACACGAAAATCGTCAAAATGAGGCGTATGCTCGCTCCGGGGCTCGTTTGACCTTCCAAACGGCCCAGAAAACCCGTGATGGCCAACCGTATGCATAGACAACATCTTGAAGGACGTCCACGAACAAATTTGGCATTTTTGACGTCGGAATCCCGATCACCCAAAAAATGGTGTGCAATAGCACACGAAAATCGTCAAAATGAGGCGTATGCTCGCTCCGGGGCTCGTTTGACCTTCCAAATGGCCCAGAAAACCCGTGATGGCCAACCGTATGCATAGACAACGTCTTGACGGACGTCCACGAACAAATTTGACATTTTTGACGTCGGAATCCTGATCACCCAAAAAATGATGTGCAATAGCACACGAAAATCATCAAAATGAGGCGTATGCTCGCTCCGGGGCTCGTTTGACCTTCCAAACGACCCAGAAAACCCGTGATGGCCAACCGTATGCATAGACAACGTCTTGAAGGACGTCCACGAACAAATTTGGCATTTTTAACGTCGGAATCCTGATCACCCAAAAAATGGTGTGCAATAGCACACGAAAATCGTCAAAATGAGGCGTATGCTCGCTCCGGGGCTCGTTTGACCTTCCAAATGGCCCAGAAAACCCGTGATGGCCAACCGTATGCATAGACAACGTCTTGACGGACGTCCACGAACAAATTTGGCATTTTTGACGTCGGAATCCTGATCACCCAAAAAATGGTGTGCAATAGCACACGAAAATCGTCAAAATGAGGCGTATGCTCGCTCCGGGGCTCGTTTGACCTTCCAAATGGCCCAGAAAACCCGTGATGGCCAACCGTATCCATAGACAACGTCTTGACAGACGTCCACGAACAAATTTGGCATTTTTGACGTTGGAATCCCGATCACCCAAAAAATGGTGTGCAATAGCACACGAAAATCGTCAAAATGAGGCGTATGCTCGCTCCGGGGCTCGTTTGACCTTCCAAACGGCCCAGAAAACCCGTGATGGCCAACCGTATGCATAGACAATGTCTTGAAGGACGTCCATGAACAAATTTGGCATTTTTGACGTCGGAATCCCGATCACCCAAAAAATGGTGTGCAATAGCACACGAAAATCGTCAAAATGAGGCGTATGCTCGCTCCGGGGCTCGTTTGACCTTCCAAACGGCCTAGAAAACCCGTGATGGCCAACCGTATGCATAGACAACGTCTTGACGGACGTCCACGAACAAATTTGACATTTTTGACGTCGGAATCCTGATCACCCAAAAAATGGTGTGCAATAGCACATGAAAATCATCAAAATGAGGCGTATGCTCGCTCCGGGGCTCGTTTGACCTTCCAAACGGCCCAGAAAACCCGTGATGGCCAACCGTATGCATAGACAACGTCTTGAAGGACGTCCACGAACAAATTTGGCATTTTTAACGTCGGAATCCTGATCACCCAAAAAATGGTGTGCAATAGCACACGAAAATCGTCAAAATGAGGCGTATGCTCGCTCCGGGGCTCGTTTGACCTTCCAAATGGCCCAGAAAACCCGTGATGGCCAACCGTATGCATAGACAACCTCTTGACGGACGTCCACGAACAAATTTGGCATTTTTGACGTCGGAATCCTGATCACCCAAAAAATGGTGTGCAATAGCACACGAAAATCGTCAAAATGAGGCGTATGCTCGCTCCGGGGCTCGTTTGACCTTCCAAATGGCCCAGAAAACCCGTGATGCCCAACCGTATGCATAGACAACGTCTTGACGGACGTCCACGAACAAATTTGACATTTTTGACGTCGGAATCCTGATCACCCAAAAAATGGTGTGCAATAGCACACGAAAATCATCAAAATGAGGCGTATGCTCGCTCCGGGGCTCGTTTGACCTTCCAAACGGCCCAGAAAACCCGTGATGGCCAACCGTATGCATAGACAACGTCTTGAAGGACGTCCACGAACAAATTTGGCATTTTTAACGTCGGAATCCTGATCACCCAAAAAATGGTGTGCAATAGCACACGAAAATCGTCAAAATGAGGCGTATGCTCGCTCCGGGGCTCGTTTGACCTTCCAAATGGCCCAGAAAACCCGTGATGGCCAACCGTATGCATAGGCAACGTCTTGAAGGACGTCCACGAACAAATTTGGCATTTTTGACGTCGGAATCCCGATCACCCAAAAAATGGTGTGCAATAGCACACGAAAATCGTCAAAATGAGGCGTATGCTCGCTCCGGGGCTCGTTTGACCTTCCAAATCGCCCAGAAAACCCGTGATGGCCAACCGTATGCATAGACAACGTCTTGACGGACGTCCACGAACAAATTTGGCATTTTTGACGTCGGAATCCCGATCACCCAAAAATGGTGTGCAATAGCACACGAAAATCGTCAAAATGAGGCGTATGCTCGCTCCGGGGCTCGTTTGACCTTCCAAACGGCCCAGAAAACCCGTGATGGCCAACCGTATGCATAGACAACGTCTTGAAGGACGTCCACGAACAAATTTGGCATTTTTGACGTCGGAATCCTGATCACCCAAAAAATGGTGTGCAATAGCACACGAAAATCGTCAAAATGAGGCGTATGCTCGCTCCGGGGCTCGTTTGACCTTCCAAATGGCCCAGAAAACCCGTGATGGCCAACCGTATGCATAGACAACGTCTTGAAGGACGTCCACGAACAAATTTGGCATTTTTGACGTCGGAATCCCGATCACCCAAAAAATGGTGTGCAATAGCACACGAAAATCGTCAAAATGAGGCGTATGCTCGCTCCGGGGCTCGTTTGACCTTCCAAATGGCCCAGAAAACCCGTGATGCCCAACCGTATGCATAGACAACGTCTTGACGGACGTCCACGAACAAATTTGGCATTTTTGACGTCGGAATCCTGATCACCCAAAAAATGGTGTGCAATAGCACACGAAAATCGTCAAAATGAGGCGTATGCTCGCTCCGGGGCTCGTTTGACCTTCCAAATGGCCCAGAAAACCCGTGATGGCCAACCGTATGCATAGACAACGTCTTGACGGACGTCCACGAACAAATTTGGCATTTTTGACGTCGGAATCCCGATCACCCAAAAAATGGTGTGCAATAGCACACGAAAATCATCAAAATGAGGCGTATGCTCGCTCCGGGGCTCGTTTGACCTTCCAAATGGCCCAGAAAACCCGTGATGCCCAACCGTATGCATAGACAACGTCTTGACGGACGTCCACGAACAAATTTGACATTTTTGACGTCGGAATCCTGATCACCCAAAAAATGGTGTGCAATAGCACACGAAAATCATCAAAATGAGGCGTATGCTCGCTCCGGGGCTCGTTTGACCTTCCAAACGGCCCAGAAAACCCGTGATGGCCAACCGTATGCATAGACAACGTCTTGAAGGACGTCCACGAACAAATTTGGCATTTTTAACGTCGGAATCCTGATCACCCAAAAAATGGTGTGCAATAGCACACGAAAATCGTCAAAATGAGGCGTATGCTCGCTCCGGGGCTCGTTTGACCTTCCAAATGGCCCAGAAAACCCGTGATGGCCAACCGTATGCATAGGCAACGTCTTGAAGGACGTCCACGAACAAATTTGGCATTTTTGACGTCGGAATCCCGATCACCCAAAAAATGGTGTGCAATAGCACACGAAAATCGTCAAAATGAGGCGTATGCTCGCTCCGGGGCTCGTTTGACCTTCCAAATGGCCCAGAAAACCCGTGATTGCCAACCGTATGCATAGACAACGTCTTGACGGACGTCCACGAACAAATTTGACATTTTTGACGTCGGAATCCTGATCACCCAAAAAATGGTGTGCAATAGCACATGAAAATCATCAAAATGAGGCGTATGCTCGCTCCGGGGCTCGTTTGACCTTCCAAACGACCCAGAAAACCCGTGATGGCCAACCGTATGCATAGACAACGTCTTGAAGGACGTCCACGAACAAATTTGGCATTTTTAACGTCGGAATCCTGATCACCCAAAAAATGGTGTGCAATAGCACACGAAAATCGTCAAAATGAGGCGTATGCTCGCTCCGGGGCTCGTTTGACCTTCCAAATGGCCCAGAAAACCCGTGATGGCCAACCGTATGCATAGACAACCTCTTGACGGACGTCCACGAACAAATTTGGCATTTTTGACGTCGGAATCCTGATCACCCAAAAAATGGTGTGCAATAGCACACGAAAATCGTCAAAATGAGGCGTATGCTCGCTCCGGGGCTCGTTTGACCTTCCAAATGGCCCAGAAAACCCGTGATGGCCAACCGTATGCATAGACAACGTCTTGACGGACGTCGACGAACAAATTTGGCATTTTTGACGTCGGAATCCCGATCACCCAAAAAATGGTGTGCAATAGCACACGAAAATCGTCAAAATGAGGCGTATGCTCGCTCCGGGGCTCGTTTGACCTTCCAAACGGCCTAGAAAACCCGTGATGGCCAACCGTATGCATAGACAACGTCTTGAAGTACGTCCACGAACAAATTTGGCATTTTTGACGTCGGAATCCTGATCACCCAAAAAATGGTGTGCAATAGCACACGAAAATCGTCAAAATGAGGCGTATGCTCGCTCCGGGGCTCGTTTGACCTTCCAAATGGCCCAGAAAACCCGTGATGCCCAATCGTATGCATAGACAACGTCTTGACGGACGTCCACGAACAAATTTGACATTTTTGACGTCGGAATCCTGATCACCCAAAAAATGGTGTGCAATAGCACACGAAAATCATCAAAATGAGGCGTATGCTCGCTCCGGGGCTCGTTTGACCTTCCAAACGACCCAGAAAACCCGTGATGGCCAACCGTATGCATAGACAACGTCTTGAAGGACGTCCACGAACAAATTTGGCATTTTTGACGTCGGAATCCTGATCACCAAAAAAATGGTGTGCAATAGCACACGAAAATCGTCAAAATGAGGCGTATGCTCGCTCCGGGGCTCGTTTGACCTTCCAAATGGCCCAGAAAACCCGTGATGGCCAACCGTATGCATAGACAACGTCTTGAAGGACGTCCACGAACAAATTTGGCATTTTTGACGTCGGAATCCCGATCACCCAAAAAATGGTGTGCAATAGCACACGAAAATCGTCAAAATGAGGCATATGCTCGCTCCGGGGCTCGTTTGACCTTCCAAATAGCCCAGAAAACCCGTGATGGCCAACCGTATGCATAGACAACGTCTTGACGGACGTCCACGAACAAATTTGACATTTTTTACGTCGGAATCCTGATCATCCAAAAAATGGTGTGCAATAGCACACGAAAATCATCAAAATGAGGCGTATGCTCGCTCCGGGGCTCGTTTGACCTTCCAAACGGCCCAGAAAACCCGTGATGGCCAACCGTATGCATAGACAACGTCTTGAAGGACGTCCACGAACAAATTTGGCATTTTTAACGTCGGAATCCTGATCACCCAAAAAATGGTGTGCAATAGCACACGAAAATCGTCAAAATGAGGCGTATGCTCGCTCCGGGGCTCGTTTGACCTTCCAAATGGCCCAGAAAACCCGTGATGGCCAACCGTATGCATAGACAACGTCTTGACGGACGTCCACGAACAAATTTGGCATTTTTGACGTCGGAATCCTGATCACCCAAAAAATGGTGTGCAATAGCACACAAAAATCGTCAAAATGAGGCGTATGCTCGCTCCGGGGCTCGTTTGACCTTCCAAATGGCCCAGAAAACCCGTGATGGCCAACCGTATGCATAGACAACGTCTTGACGAACGTCCACGAACAAATTTGGCATTTTTGACGTCGGAATCCCGATCACCCAAAAAATGGTGTGCAATAGCACACGAAAATCGTCAAAATGAGGCGTATGCTCGCTCCGGGGCTCGTTTGACCTTCCAAACGGCCCAGAAAACCCGTGATGGCCAACCGTATGCATAGACAACGTCTTGAAGGACGTCCACGAACAAATTTGGTATTTTTGACGTCGGAATCTTGATCACCCAAAAAATGGTGTGCAATAGCACACGAAAATCGTCAAAATGAGGCGTATGCTCGCTCCGGGGCTCGTTTGACCTTCCAAATGGCCCAGAAAACCCGTGATGGCCAACCGTATGCATAGACAACGTCTTGACGGACGTCCACGAACAAATTTGACATTTTTGACGTCGGAATCCTGATCACCCAAAAAATGGTGTGCAATAGCACACGAAAATCATCAAAATGAGGCGTATGCTCGCTCCGGGGCTCGTTTGACCTTCCAAACGACCCAGAAAACCCGTGATGGCCAACCGTATGCATAGACAACGTCTTGAAGGACGTCCACGAACAAATTTGGCATTTTTGACGTCGGAATCCTGATCACCCAAAAAATGGTGTGCAATAGCACACGAAAATCGTCAAAATGAGGCGTATGCTCGCTCCGGGGCTCGTTTGACCTTCCAAATGGCCCAGAAAACCCGTGATGGCCAACCGTATGCATAGACAACGTCTTGAAGGACGTCCACGAACAAATTTGGCATTTTTGACGTCGGAATCCCGATAACCCAAAAAATGGTGTGCAATAGCACACGAAAATCGTCAAAATGAGGCGTATGCTCGCTCCGGGGCTCGTTTGACCTTCCAAATGGCCCAGAAAACCCGTGATGGCCAACCGTATGCATAGACAACGTCTTGAAGGACTTCCACGAACAAATTTGGCATTTTTGACGTTGGAATCCTGATCACCCAAAAAATGGTGTGCAATAGCACACGAAAATCATCAAAATGAGGCGTATGCTCGCTCCGGGGCTCGTTTGACCTTCCAAACGGCCCAGAAAACCCGTGATGGCCAACCGTATGCATAGACAACGTCTTGACGGACGTCCACGAACAAATTTGGCATTTTTGACGTCGGAATCCTGATCACCCAAAAAATGGTGTGAAATAGCACACGAAAATCATCAAAATGAGGCGTATGCTCGCTCCGGGGCTCGTTTGACCTTCCAAATGGCCCAGAAAACCCGTGATGGCCAACCGTATGCATAGACAACGTCTTGACGGACGTCCACGAACAAATTTGGCATTTTTGACGTCGGAATCCTGATCACCCAAAAAATGGTGTGCAATAGCACACGAAAATCGTCAAAATGAGGTGTATGCTCGCTCCGGGGCTCGTTTGACCTTCCAAATGGCCCAGAAAACCCGTGATGGCCAACCGTATGCATAGACAACGTCTTGAAGGACGTCCATGAACAAATTTGGCATTTTTGACGTCGGAATCCTGATCACCCAAAAAATGGTGTGCAATAGCACATGAAAATCGTCAAAATGAGGCGTATGCTCGCTCCGGGGCTCGTTTGACCTTCCAAATGGCCCAGAAAACCCGTGATGGCCAACCGTATGCATAGACAACGTCTTGAAGGACGTCCATGAACAAATTTGGCATTTTTGACGTCGGAATCCTGATCACCCAAAAAATGGTGTGCAATAGCACATGAAAATCGTCAAAATGAGGCGTATGCTCGCTCCGGGGCTCGTTTGACCTTCCAAACGGCCCAGAAAACCCGTGATGGCCAACCGTATGCATAGACAACGTCTTGACGGACGTCCACGAACAAATTTGGCATTTTTGACGTCGGAATCCTGATCACCCAAAAAATGGTGTGAAATAGCACACGAAAATCATCAAAATGAGGCGTATGCTCGCTCCGGGGCTCGTTTGACCTTCCAAATGGCCCAGAAAACCCGTGATGGCCAACCGTATGCATAGACAACGTCTTGACGGACGTCCACGAACAAATTTGGCATTTTTGACGTCGGAATCCTGATCACCCAAAAAATGGTGTGCAATAGCACACGAAAATCGTCAAAATGAGGCGTATGCTCGCTCCGGGGCTCGTTTGACCTTCCAAACGGCCCAGAAAACCCGTGATGGCCAACCGTATGCATAGACAACGTCTTGAAGGACGTCCATGAACAAATTTGGCATTTTTGACGTCGGAATCCTGATCACCCAAAAAATGGTGTGCAATAGCACATGAAAATCGTCAAAATGAGGCGTATGCTCGCTCCGGGGCTCGTTTGACCTTCCAAATGGCCCAGAAAACCCGTGATGGCCAACCGTATGCATAGACAACGTCTTGACGGACGTCCACGAACAAATTTGACATTTTTGACGTCGGAATCCTGATCACCCAAAAAATGGTGTGCAATAGCACACGAAAATCATCAAAATGAGGCGTATGCTCGCTCCGGGGCTCGTTTGACCTTCCAAACGACCCAGAAAACCCGTGATGGCCAACCGTATGCATAGACAACGTCTTGAAGGACGTCCACGAACAAATTTGGCATTTTTGACGTCGGAATCCTGATCACCCAAAAAATGGTGTGCAATAGCACATGAAAATCGTCAAAATGAGGCGTATGCTCGCTCCGGGGCTCGTTTGACCTTCCAAACGGCCCAGAAAACCCGTGATGGCCAACCGTATGCATAGACAACGTCTTGACGGACGTCCACGAACAAATTTGGCATTTTTGACGTCGGAATCCTGATCACCCAAAAAATGGTGTGAAATAGCACACGAAAATCATCAAAATGAGGCGTATGCTCGCTCCGGGGCTCGTTTGACCTTCCAAATGGCCCAGAAAACCCGTGATGGCCAACCGTATGCATAGACAACGTCTTGACGGACGTCCACGAACAAATTTGGCATTTTTGACGTCGGAATCCTGATCACCCAAAAAATGGTGTGCAATAGCACACGAAAATCGTCAAAATGAGGCGTATGCTCGCTCCGGGGCTCGTTTGACCTTCCAAACGGCCCAGAAAACCCGTGATGGCCAACCGTATGCATAGACAACGTCTTGAAGGACGTCCATGAACAAATTTGGCATTTTTGACGTCGGAATCCTGATCACCCAAAAAATGGTGTGCAATAGCACATGAAAATCGTCAAAATGAGGCGTATGCTCGCTCCGGGGCTCGTTTGACCTTCCAAATGGCCCAGAAAACCCGTGATGGCCAACCGTATGCATAGACAACGTCTTGACGGACGTCCACGAACAAATTTGACATTTTTGACGTCGGAATCCTGATCACCCAAAAAATGGTGTGCAATAGCACACGAAAATCATCAAAATGAGGCGTATGCTCGCTCCGGGGCTCGTTTGACCTTCCAAACGACCCAGAAAACCCGTGATGGCCAACCGTATGCATAGACAACGTCTTGAAGGACGTCCACGAACAAATTTGGCATTTTTGACGTCGGAATCCTGATCACCCAAAAAATGGTGTGCAATAGCACACGAAAATCGTCAAAATGAGGCGTATGCTCGCTCCGGGGCTCGTTTGACCTTCCAAATGGCCCAGAAAACCCGTGATGGCCAACCGTATGCATAGACAACATCTTGAAGGACGTCCACGAACAAATTTGGCATTTTTGACGTCGGAATCCCGATCACCCAAAAAATGGTGTGCAATAGCACACGAAAATCGTCAAAATGAGGCGTATGCTCGCTCCGGGGCTCGTTTGACCTTCCAAATGGCCCAGAAAACCCGTGATGGCCAACCGTATGCATAGACAACGTCTTGACGGACGTCCACGAACAAATTTGACATTTTTGACGTCGGAATCCTGATCACCCAAAAAATGGTGTGCAGTAGCACACGAAAATCATCAAAATGAGGCGTATGCTCGCTCCGGGGCTCGTTTGACCTTCCAAACGGCCCAGAAAACCCGTGATGGCCAACCGTATGCATAGACAATGTCTTGAAGGACGTCCACGAACAAATTTGACATTTTTAACGTCGGAATCCTGATCACCCAAAAAATGGTGTGCAATAGCACACGAAAATCGTCAAAATGAGGCGTATGCTCGCTCCGGGGCTCGTTTGACCTTCCAAATGGCCCAGAAAACCCGTGATGGCCAACCGTATGCATAGACAACGTCTTGACGGACGTCCACGAACAAATTTGGCATTTTTGACGTCGGAATCCTGATCACCCAAAAAATGGTGTGCAATAGCACACGAAAATCGTCAAAATGAGGCGTATGCTCGCTCCGGGGCTCGTTTGACCTTCCAAATGGCCCAGAAAACCCGTGATGGCCAACCGTATGCATAGACAACGTCTTGACGGACGTCCACGAACAAATTTGGCATTTTTGACGTTGGAATCCCGATCACCCAAAAAATGGTGTGCAATAGCACACGAAAATCGTCAAAATGAGGCGTATGCTCGCTCCGGGGCTCGTTTGACCTTCCAAACGACCCAGAAAACCCGTGATGGACAACCGTATGCATAGACAACGTCTTGAAGGACGTCCACGAACAAATTTGGCATTTTTGACGTCAGAATCCTGATCACCCAAAAAATGGTGTGCAATAGCACACGAAAATCGTCAAAATGAGGCGTATGCTCGCTCCGGGGCTCGTTTGACCTTCCAAATGGCCCAGAAAACCCGTGATGGCCAACCGTATGCATAGACAACGTCTTTACGGACGTCCACGAACAAATTTGACATTTTTGACGTCGGAATCCTGATCACCCAAAAAATGGTGTGCAATAGCACACGAAAATCATCAAAATGAGGCGTATGCTCGCTCCGGGGCTCGTTTGACCTTCCAAACGACCCAGAAAACCCGTGATGGCCAACCGTATGGATAGACAACGTCTTGAAGGACGTCCACGAACAAATTTGGCATTTTTGACGTCGGAATCCTGATCACCCAAAAAATGGTGTGCAATAGCACACGAAAATCGTCAAAATGAGGCGTATGCTCGCTCCGGGGCTCGTTTGACCTTCCAAATGGCCCAGAAAACCCGTGATGGCCAACCGTATGCATAGACAATGTCTTGAAGGACGTCCACGAACAAATTTGGCATTTTTGACGTCGGAATCCCGATCACCCAAAAAATGGTGTGCAATAGCACACGAAAATCGTCAAAATGAGGCGTATGCTCGCTCCGGGGCTCGTTTGACCTTCCAAATGGCCCAGAAAACCCGTGATGGCCAACCGTATGCATAGACAACGTCTTGACGGACGTCCACGAACAAATTTGACATTTTTGACGTCGGAATCTTGATCACCCAAAAAATGGTGTGCAATAGCACACGAAAATCATCAAAATGAGGCGTATGCTCGCTCCGGGGCTCGTTTGACCTTCCAAACGGCCCAGAAAACCCGTGATGGCCAACCGTATGCATAGACAACGTCTTGAAGGACGTCCACGAACAAATTTGGCATTTTTAACGTCGAAATCCTGATCACCCAAAAAATGGTGTGCAATAGCACACGAAAATCGTCAAAATGAGGCGTATGCTCGCTCCGGGGCTCGTTTGACCTTCCAAATGGCCCAGAAAACCCGTGATGGCCAACCGTATGCATAGACAACGTCTTGACGGATGTCCACGAACAAATTTGGCATTTTTGACGTCGGAATCCTGATCACCCAAAAAATGGTGTGCAATAGCACACGAAAATCGTCAAAATGAGGCGTATGCTCGCTCCGGGGCTCGTTTAACCTTCCAAATGGCCCAGAAAACCCGTGATGGCCAACCGTATGCATAGACAACGTCTTGACGGACGTCCACGAACAAATTTGGCATTTTTGACGTCGGAATCCCGATCACCCAAAAAATGGTGTGCAATAGCACACGAAAATCGTCAAAATGAGGCGTATGCTCGCTCCGGGGCTCGTTTGACCTTCCAAACGGCCCAGAAAACCCGTGATGGCCAACCGTATGCATAGACAACGTCTTGAAGGACGTCCACGAACAAATTTGGCATTTTTGACGTCGGAATCCTGATCACCCAAAAAATGGTGTGCAATAGCACACGAAAATCGTCAAAATGAGGCGTATGCTCGCTCCGGGGCTCGTTTGACCTTCCAAATGGCCCAGAAAACCCGTGATGGCCAACCGTATGCATAGACAACGTCTTGACGAACGTCCACGAACAAATTTGGCATTTTTGACGTCGGAATCCCGATCACCCAAAAAATGGTGTGCAATAGCACACGAAAATCGTCAAAATGAGGCGTATGCTCGCTCCGGGGCTCGTTTGACCTTCCAAACGGCCCAGAAAACCCGTGATGGCCAACCGTATGCATAGACAACGTCTTGAAGGACGTCCACGAACAAATTTGGCATTTTTGACGTCGGAATCTTGATCACCCAAAAAATGGTGTGCAATAGCACACGAAAATCGTCAAAATGAGGCGTATGCTCGCTCCGGGGCTCGTTTGACCTTCCAAATGGCCCAGAAAACCCGTGATGGCCAACCGTATGCATAGACAACGTCTTGACGGACGTCCACGAACAAATTTGACATTTTTGACGTCGGAATCCTGATCACCCAAAAAATGGTGTGCAATAGCACACGAAAATCATCAAAATGAGGCGTATGCTCGCTCCGGGGCTCGTTTGACCTTCCAAACGACCCAGAAAACCCGTGATGGCCAACCGTATGCATAGACAACGTCTTGAAGGACGTCCACGAACAAATTTGGCATTTTTGACGTCGGAATCCTGATCACCCAAAAAATGGTGTGCAATAGCACACGAAAATCGTCAAAATGAGGCGTATGCTCGCTCCGGGGCTCGTTTGACCTTCCAAATGGCCCAAAAAACCCGTGATGGCCAACCGTATGCATATACAACGTCTTGAAGGACGTCCACGAACAAATTTGGCATTTTTGACGTCGGAATCCCGATCACCCAAAAAATGGTGTGCAATAGCACACGAAAATCGTCAAAATGAGGCGTATGCTCGCTCCGGGGCTCGTTTGACCTTCCAAATGGCTCAGAAAACCCGTGATGGCCAACCGTATGCATAGACAACGTCTTGAAGGACTTCCACGAACAAATTTGGCATTTTTGACGTCGGAATCCTGATCACCCAAAAAATGGTGTGCAATAGCACACGAAAATCATCAAAATGAGGCGTATGCTCGCTCCGGGGCTCGTTTGACCTTCCAAACGGCCCAGAAAACCCGTGATGGCCAACCGTATGCATAGACAACGTCTTGACGGACGTCCACGAACAAATTTGGCATTTTTGACGTCGGAATCCTGATCACCCAAAAAATGGTGTGAAATAGCACACGAAAATCATCAAAATGAGGCGTATGCTCGCTCCGGGGCTCGTTTGACCTTCCAAATGGCCCAGAAAACCCGTGATGGCCAACCGTATGCATAGACAACGTCTTGACGGACGTCCACGAACAAATTTGGCATTTTTGACGTCGGAATCCTGATCACCCAAAAAATGGTGTGCAATAGCACACGAAAATCGTCAAAATGAGGTGTATGCTCGCTCCGGGGCTCGTTTGACCTTCCAAATGGCCCAGAAAACCCGTGATGGCCAACCGTATGCATAGACAACGTCTTGACGGACGTCCACGAACAAATTTGGCATTTTTGACGTCGGAATCCCGATCACCCAAAAAATGGTGTGCAATAGCTCACGAAAATCGTCAAAATGAGGCGTATGCTCGCTCCGGGGCTCGTTTGACCTTCCAAACGGCCCAGAAAACCCGTGATGGCCAACCGTATGCATAGACAACGTCTTGAAGGACGTCCATGAACAAATTTGGCATTTTTGACGTCGGAATCCTGATCACCCAAAAAATGGTGTGCAATAGCACACGAAAATCGTCAAAATGAGGCGTATGCTCGCTCCGGGGCTCGTTTGACCTTCCAAATGGCCCAGAAAACCCGTGATGGCCAACCGTATGCATAGACAACGTCTTGACGGACGTCCACGAACAAATTTGACATTTTTGACGTCGGAATCCTGATCACCCAAAAAATGGTGTGCAATAGCACACGAAAATCATCAAAATGAGGCGTATGCTCGCTCCGGGGCTCGTTTGACCTTCCAAACGACCCAGAAAACCCGTGATGGCCAACCGTATGCATAGACAACGTCTTGAAGGACGTCCACGAACAAATTTGGCATTTTTGACGTCGGAATCCTGATCACCCAAAAAATGGTGTGCAATAGCACACGAAAATCGTCAAAATGAGGCGTATGCTCGCTCCGGGGCTCGTTTGACCTTCCAAATGGCCCAGAAAACCCGTGATGGCCAACCGTATGCATAGACAACGTCTTGAAGGACGTCCACGAACAAATTTGGCATTTTTGACGTCGGAATCCCGATCACCCAAAAAATGGTGTGCAATAGCACACGAAAATCGTCAAAATGAGGCGTATGCTCGCTCCGGGGCTCGTTTGACCTTCCAAATGGCCCAGAAAACCCGTGATGGCCAACCGTATGCATAGACAACGTCTTGACGGACGTCCACGAACAAATTTGGCATTTTTGACGTCGGAATCCTGATCACCCAAAAAATGGTGTGCAATAGCACACGAAAATCGTCAAAATGAGGCGTATGCTCGCTCCGGGGCTCGTTTGACCTTCCAAATGGCCCAGAAAACCCGTGATGGCCAACCGTATGCATAGACAACGTCTTGACGGACGTCCACGAACAAATTTGGCATTTTTGACGTTGGAATCCCGATCACCCAAAAAATGGTGTGCAATAGCACACGAAAATCGTCAAAATGAGGCGTATGCTCGCTCCGGGGCTCGTTTGACCTTCCAAATGGCCCAGAAAACCCGTGATGGCCAACCGTATGCATAGACAACGTCTTGAAGGACGTCCACGAACAAATTTGGCATTTTTGACGTCGGAATCCCGATCACCCAAAAAATGGTGTGCAATAGCACACGAAAATCGTCAAAATGAGGCGTATGCTCGCTCCGGGGCTCGTTTGACCTTCCAAATGGCCCAGAAAACCCGTGATGGCCAACCGTATGCATAGACAACGTCTTGACGGACGTCCACGAACAAATTTGACATTTTTGACGTCGGAATCCTGATCACCCAAAAAATGGTGTGCAATAGCACACGAAAATCATCAAAATGAGGCGTATGCTCGCTCCGGGGCTCGTTTGACCTTCCAAACGGCCCAGAAAACCCGTGATGGCCAACCGTATGCATAGACAACGTCTTGAAGGACGTCCACGAACAAATTTGGCATTTTTAACGTCGGAATCCTGATCACCCAAAAAATGGTGTGCAATAGCACACGAAAATCGTCAAAATGAGGCGTATGCTCGCTCCGGGACTCGTTTGACCTTCCAAATGGCCCAGAAAACCCGTGATGGCCAACCGTATGCATAGACAACGTCTTGACGGACGTCCACGAACAAATTTGGCATTTTTGACGTCGGAATCCTGATCACCCAAAAAATGGTGTGCAATAGCACACGAAAATCGTCAAAATGAGGCGTATGCTCGCTCCGGGGCTCGTTTGACCTTCCAAATGGCCCAGAAAACCCGTGATGGCCAACCGTATGCATAGACAACGTCTTGACGGACGTCCACGAACAAATTTGGCATTTTTGACGTCGGAATCCCGATCACCCAAAAAATGGTGTGCAATGGCACACGAAAATCGTCAAAATGAGGCGTATGCTCGCTCCGGGGCTCGTTTGACCTTCCAAACGGCCCAGAAAACCCGTGATGGCCAACCGTATGCATAGACAACGTCTTGAAGGACGTCCACGAACAAATTTGGCATTTTTGACGTCGGAATCCTGATCACCCAAAAAATGGTGTGCAATAGCACACGAAAATCGTCAAAATGAGGCGTATGCTCTCTCCGGGGCTCGTTTGACCTTCCAAATGGCCCAGAAAACCCGTGATGGCCAACCGTATGCATAGACAACGTCTTGACGGACGTCCACGAACAAATTTGACATTTTTGACGTCGGAATCCTGATCACCCAAAAAATGGTGTGCAATAGCACACGAAAATCATCAAAATGAGGCGTATGCTCGCTCCGGGGCTCGTTTGACCTTCCAAACGGCCCAGAAAACCCGTGATGGCCAACCGTATGCATAGACAACGTCTTGAAGGACGTCCACGAACAAATTTGGCATTTTTAACGTCGGAATCCTGATCACCCAAAAAATGGTGTGCAATAGCACACGAAAATCGTCAAAATGAGGCGTATGCTCGCTCTGGGGCTCGTTTGACCTTCCAAACGGCCCAGAAAACCCGTGATGGCCAACCGTATGCATAGACAACGTCTTGACGGACGTCCACGAACAAATTTGGCATTTTTAACGTCGGAATCCTGATCACCAAAAAATGGTGTGCAATAGCACACGAAAATCGTCAAAATGAGGCGTATGCTCGCTCCGGGGCTCGTTTGACCTTCCAAATGGCCCAGAAAACCCGTGATGGCCAACCGTATGCATAGACAACGTCTTGACGGACGTCCACGAACAAATTTGGCATTTTTGACGTCGGAATCCCGATCACCCAAAAAATGGTGTGCAATAGCACACGAAAATCGTCAAAATGAGGCGTATGCTCGCTCCGGGGCTCGTTTGACCTTCCAAATGGCCCAGAAAACCCGTGATGGCCATCCGTATGCATAGACAACGTCTTGACGGACGTCCATGAACAAATTTGGCATTTTTGACGTCGGAATCCCGATCACCCAAAAAATGGTGTGCAATAGCACACGAAAATCATCAAAATGAGGCGTATGCTCGCTCCGGGGCTCGTTTGACCTTCCAAATGGCCCAGAAAACCCGTGATGGCCAACCGTATGCATAGACAACGTCTTGACGGACGTCCACGAACAAATTTGACATTTTTGACGTCGGAATCCTGATCACCCAAAAAATGGTGTGCAATAGCACACGAAAATCATCAAAATGAGGCGTATGCTCGCTCCGGGGCTCGTTTGACCTTCCAAACGACCCAGAAAACCCGTGATGGACAACCGTATGCATAGACAACGTCTTGAAGGACGTCCACGAACAAATTTGGCATTTTTGACGTTGGAATCCTGATCACCCAAAAAATGGTGTACAATAGCACACGAAAATCATCAAAATGAGGCATATGCTCGCTCCGGGGCTCGTTTGACCTTCCAAATGGCCCAGAAAACCCGTGATGGCCAACCGTATGCATAGACAACGTCTTGAAGGACGTCCACGAACAAATTTGGCATTTTTGACGTCGGAATCCCGATCACCCAAAAAATGGTGTGCAATAGCACACGAAAATCGTCAAAATGAGGCGTATGCTCGCTCCGGGGCTCGTTTGACCTTCCAAATGGCCCAGAAAACCCGTGATGGCCAACCGTATGCATAGACAACGTCTTGACGGACGTCCACGAACAAATTTGACATTTTTGACGTCGGAATCCTGATCACCCAAAAAATGGTGTGCAATAGCACACGAAAATCATCAAAATGAGGCGTATGCTCGCTCCGGGGCTCGTTTGACCTTCCAAACGGCCCAGAAAACCCGTAATGGCCAACCGTATGCATAGACAACGTCTTGAAGGACGTCCACGAACAAATTTGGCATTTTTAACGTCGGAATCCTGATCACCCAAAAAATGGTGTGCAATAGCACACGAAAATCGTCAAAATGAGGCGTATGCTCGCTCCGGGGCTCGTTTGACCTTCCAAATGGCCCAGAAAACCCGTGATGGCCAACCGTATGCATAGACAACGTCTTGACGGACGTCCACGAACAAATTTGGCATTTTTGACGTTGGAATCCTGATCACCCAAAAAATGGTGTGCAAAATAGCACACGAAAATCGTCAAAATGAGGCGTATGCTCGCTCCGGGGCTCGTTTGACCTTCCAAATGGCCCAAAAAACCCGTGATGGCCAACCGTATGCATAGACAACGTCTTGACGGACGTCCATGAACAAATTTGGCATTTTTGACGTCGGAATCCCGATCACCCAAAAAATGGTGTGCAATAGCACACGAAAATCGTCAAAATGAGGCGTATGCTCGCTCCGGGGCTCGTTTGACCTTCCAAACGGCCCAGAAAACCCGTGATGGCCAACCGTATGCATAGACAACGTCTTGAAGGACGTCCACGAACAAATTTGGCATTTTTGACGTCGGAATCCTGATCACCCAAAAAATGGTGTGCAATAGCACACGAAAATCGTCAAAATGAGGCGTATGCTCGCTCCGGGGCTCGTTTGACCTTCCAAATGGCCCAGAAAACCCGTGATGGCCAACCGTATGCATAGACAACGTCTTGACGGACGTCCACGAACAAATTTGACATTTTTGACGTCGGAATCCTGATCACCCAAAAAATGGTGTTCAATAGCACACGAAAATCATCAAAATGAGGCGTATGCTCGCTCCGGGGCTCGTTTGACCTTCCAAACGACCCAGAAAACCCGTGATGGCCAACCGTATGCATAGACAACGTCTTGAAGGACGTCCACGAACAAATTTGGCATTTTTGACGTCGGAATCCTGATCACCCAAAAAATGGTGTGCAATAGCACACGAAAATCGTCAAAATGAGGCGTATGCTCGCTCCGGGGCTCGTTTGACCTTCCAAATGGCCCAGAAAACCCGTGATGGCCAACCGTATGCATAGACAACGTCTTGAATGACGTCCACGAACAAATTTGGCATTTTTGACGTCGGAATCCCGATCAACCAAAAAATGGTGTGCAATAGCACACGAAAATCGTCAAAATGAGGCGTATGCTCGCTCCGGGGCTCGTTTGACCTTCCAAACGGCCCAGAAAACCCGTGATGGCCAACCGTATGCATAGACAACGTCTTGAAGGACGTCCACGAACAAATTTGGCATTTTTGACGTCGGAATCCTGATCACCCAAAAAATGGTGTGCAATAGCACACGAAAATCGTCAAAATGAGGCGTATGCTCGCTCCGGGGCTCGTTTGACCTTCCAAATGGCCCAGAAAACCCGTGATGGCCAACCGTATGCATAGACAACGTCTTGACGGACGTCCACGAACAAATTTGACATTTTTGACGTCGGAATCCTGATCACCCAAAAAATGGTGTGCAATAGCACACGAAAATCATCAAAATGAGGCGTATGCTCGCTCCGGGGCTCGTTTGACCTTCCAAACGACCCAGAAAACCCGTGATGGCCAACCGTATGCATAGACAACGTCTTGAAGGACGTCCACGAACAAATTTGGCATTTTTGACGTCGGAATCCTGATCACCCAAAAAATGGTGTGCAATAGCACACGAAAATCGTCAAAATGAGGCGTATGCTCGCTCCGGGGCTCGTTTGACCTTCCAAATGGCCCAGAAAACCCGTGATGGCCAACCGTATGCATAGACAACGTCTTGAAGGACGTCCACGAACAAATTTGGCATTTTTGACGTCGGAATCCCGATCACCCAAAAAATGGTGTGCAATAGCACACGAAAATCGTCAAAATGAGGCGTATGCTCGCTCCGGGGCTCGTTTGACCTTCCAAATGGCCCAGAAAACCCGTGATGGCCAACCGTATGCATAGACAACATCTTGACGGACGTCCACGAACAAATTTGACATTTTTGACGTCGGAATCCTGATCACCCAAAAAATGGTGTGCAATAGCACACGAAAATCATCAAAATGAGGCGTATGCTCGCTCCGGGGCTCGTTTGACCTTCCAAACGGCCCAGAAAACCCGTGATGGCCAACCGTATGCATAGACAACGTCTTGAAGGACGTCCACGAACAAATTTGGCATTTTTAACGTCGGAATCCTGATCACCCAAAAAATGGTGTGCAATAGCACACGAAAATCGTCAAAATGAGGCGTATGCTCGCTCTGGGGCTCGTTTGACCTTCCAAATGGCCCAGAAAACCCGTGTTGGCCAACCGTATGCATAGACAACGTCTTGACGGACGTCCACGAACAAATTTGACATTTTTGACGTCGGAATCCTGATCACCCAAAAAATGGTGTGCAATAGCACACGAAAATCTTCAAAATGAGGCGTATGCTCGCTCCGGGGCTCGTTTGACCTTCCAAACGACCCAGAAAACCCGTGATGGCCAACCGTATGCATAGACAACGTCTTGAAGGACGTCCACGAACAAATTTGGCATTTTTGACGTCGGAATCCTGATCACCCAAAAAATGGTGTACAATAGCACACGAAAATCGTCAAAATGAGGCATATGCTCGCTCCGGGGCTCGTTTGACCTTCCAAATGGCCCAGAAAACCCGTGATGGCCAACCGTATGCATAGACAACGTCTTGAAGGACGTCCACGAACAAATTTGGCATTTTTGACGTTGGAATCCCGATCACCCAAAAAATGGTGTGCAATAGCACACGAAAATCGTCAAAATGAGGCGTATGCTCGCTCCGGGGCTCGTTTGACCTTCCAAATGGCCCAGAAAACCCGTGATGGCCAACTGTATGCATAGACAACGTCTTGACGGACGTCCACGAACAAATTTGACATTTTTGACGTCGGAATCCTGATCACCCAAAAAATGGTGTGCAATAGCACACGAAAATCATCAAAATGAGGCGTATGCTCGCTCCGGGGCTCGTTTGACCTTCCAAACGGCCCAGAAAACCCGTGATGGCCAACCGTATGCATAGACAACGTCTTGAAGGACGTCCACGAACAAATTTGGCATTTTTAACGTCGGAATCCTGATCACCCAAAAAATGGTGTGCAATAGCACACGAAAATCGTCAAAATGAGGCGTATGCTCGCTCCGGGGCTCGTTTGACCTTCCAAATGGCCCAGAAAACCCGTGATGGCCAACCGTATGCATAGACAACGTCTTGACGGACGTCCACGAACAAATTTGGCATTTTTTACGTCGGAATCCCGATCACCCAAAAAATGGTGTGCAATAGCACATGAAAATCGTCAAAATGAGGCGTATGCTCGCTCCGGGGCTCGTTTGACCTTCCAAACGGCCCAGAAAACCCGTGATGGCCAACCGTATGCATAGACAACGTCTTGAAGGACGTCCACGAACAAATTTGGCATTTTTGACGTCGGAATCCTGATCACCCAAAAAATGGTGTGCAATAGCACACGAAAATCGTCAAAATGAGGCGTATGCTCGCTCCGGGGCTCGTTTGACCTTCCAAATGGCCCAGAAAACCCGTGATGGCCAACCGTATGCATAGACAACGTCTTGACGGACGTCCACGAACAAATTTGACATTTTTGACGTCGGAATCCTGATCACCCAAAAAATGGTGTTCAATAGCACACGAAAATCATCAAAATGAGGCGTATGCTCGCTCTGGGGCTCGTTTGACCTTCCAAACGACCCAGAAAACCCGTGATGGCCAACCGTATGCATAGACAACGTCTTGAAGGACGTCCACGAACAAATTTGGCATTTTTGACGTCGGAATCCTGATCACCCAAAAAATGGTGTGCAATAGCACACGAAAATCGTCAAAATGAGGCGTATGCTCGCTCCGGGGCTCGTTTGACCTTCCAAACGGCCCAGAAAACCCGTGATGGCCAACCGTATGCATAGACAACGTCTTGAAGGACGTCCACGAACAAATTTGGCATTTTTAACGTCGGAATCCTGATCACCCAAAAAATGGTGTGCAATAGCACACGAAAATCGTCAAAATGAGGCGTATGCTCGCTCCGGGGCTCGTTTGACCTTCCAAATGGCCCAGAAAACCCGTGATGGCCAACCGTATGCATAGACAACGTCTTGACGGACGTCCACGAACAAATTTGGCATTTTTGACGTCGGAATCCTGATCACCCAAAAAATGGTGTGCAATAGCACACGAAAATCGTCAAAATGAGGCGTATGCTCGCTCCGGGGCTCGTTTGACCTTCCAAATGGCCCAGAAAACCCGTGATGGCCAACCATATGCATAGACAACGTCTTGACGGACGTCCACGAATAAATTTTGCATTTTTGACGTCGGAATCCCGATCACCCAAAAAATGGTGTGCAATAGCACACGAAAATCGTCAAAATGAGGCGTATGCTCGCTCCGGGGCTCGTTTGACCTTCCAAACGGCCCAGAAAACCCGTGATGGCCAACCGTATGCATAGACAACGTCTTGAAGGACGTCCACGAACAAATTTGGCATTTTTGACGTCGGAATCCTGATCACCCAAAAAATGGTGTGCAATAGCACACGAAAATCGTCAAAATGAGGCGTATGCTCGCTCCGGGGCTCGTTTGACCTTCCAAACGGCCCAGAAAACCCGTGATGGCCAACTGTATGCATAGACAACGTCTTGACGGACGTCCACGAACAAATTTGACATTTTTGACGTCGGAATCCTGATCACCCAAAAAATGGTGTGCAATAGCACACGAAAATCGTCAAAATGAGGCGTATGCTCGCTCCGGGGCTCGTTTGACCTTCCAAATGGCCCAGAAAACCCGTGATGGCCAACCGTATGCATAGACAACGTCTTGACGGACGTCCACGAACAAATTTGACATTTTTGACGACGGAATCCCGATCACCCAAAAAATGGTGTGCAATAGCACACGAAAATCGTCAAAATGAGGCGTATGCTCGCTCCGGGGCTCGTTTGACCTTCCAAACGGCCCAGAAAACCCGTGATGGCCAACCGTATGCATAGACAACGTCTTGAAGGACGTCCACGAACAAATTTGGCATTTTTGACTTCGGAATCCTGATCACCCAAAAAATGGTGTGCAATAGCACACGAAAATCGTCAAAATGAGGCGTATGCTCGCTCCGGGGCTCGTTTGACCTTCCAAATGGCCCAGAAAACCCGTGATGGCCAACCGTATGCATAGACAACGTCTTGACGGACGTCCACGAACAAATTTGGCATTTTTGACGTCGGAATCCTGATCACCCAAAAAATGGTGTGCAATAGCACACGAAAATCGTCAAAATGAGGCGTATGCTCGCTCCGGGGCTCATTTGACCTTCCAAATGGCCCAGAAAACCCGTGATGGCCAACCGTATGCATAGACAACGTCTTGACAGACGTCCACGAACAAATTTGGCATTTTTGACGTCGGAATCCCGATCACCCAAAAAATGGTGTGCAATAGCACACGAAAATCGTCAAAATGAGGCGTATGCTCGCTCCGGGGCTCGTTTGACCTTCCAAACGGCCCAGAAAACCCGTGATGGCCAACCGTATGCATAGACAACGTCTTGAAGGACGTCCACGAACAAATTTGGCATTTTTGACGTCGGAATCCTGATCACCCAAAAAATGGTGTGCAATAGCACACGAAAATCATCAAAATGAGGCGTATGCTCGCTCCGGGGCTCGTTTGACCTTCCAAATGGCCCAGAAAACCCGTGATGGCCAACCGTATGCATAGACAACGTCTTGACGGACGTCCACGAACAAATTTGACATTTTTGACGTCGGAATCCTGATCACCCAAAAAATGGTGTGCAATAGCACACGAAAATTATCAAAATGAGGCGTATGCTCGCTTCGGGGCTCGTTTGACCTTCCAAACGGCCCAGAAAACCCGTGATGGCCAACCGTATGCATAGACAACGTCTTGAAGGACGTCCACGAACAAATTTGGCATTTTTAACGTCGGAATCCTGATCACCCAAAAAATGGTGTGCAATAGCACACGAAAATCGTCGAAATGAGGCGTATGCTCGCTCCGGGGCTCGTTTGACCTTCCAAATGGCCCAGAAAACCCGTGATGGCCAACCGTATCCATAGACAACGTCTTGACGGACGTCCACGAACAAATTTGGCATTTTTGACGTCGGAATCCTGATCACCCAAAAAATGGTGTGCAATAGCACACGAAAATCGTCAAAATGAGGCGTATGCTCGCTCCGGGGCTCGTTTGACCTTCCAAATGGCCCAGAAAACCCGTGATGGCCAACCGTATGCATAGACAATGTCTTGACGGACGTCCACGAACAAATTTGGCATTTTTGACGTCGGAATCCCGATCACCCAAAAAATGGTGTGCAATAGCACACGAAAATCGTCAAAATGAGGCGTATGCTCGCTCCGGGGCTCGTTTGACCTTCCAAACGGCCCAGAAAACCCGTGATGGCCAACCGTATGCATAGACAACGTCTTGAAGGACGTCCACGAACAAATTTGGCATTTTTGACGTCGGAATCCTGATCACCCAAAAAATGGTGTGCAATAGCACATGAAAATCGTCAAAATGAGGCGTATGCTCGCTCCGGGGCTCGTTTGACCTTCCAAATGGCCCAGAAAACCCGTGATGGCCAACCGTATGCATAGACAACGTCTTGACAGACGTCCACGAACAAATTTGACATTTTTGACGTCGGAATCCTGATCACCCAAAAAATGGTGTGCAATAGCACACGAAAATCATCAAAATGAGGCGTATGCTCGCTCCGGGGCTCGTTTGACCTTCCAAACGACCCAGAAAACCCGTGATGGCCAACCGTATGCATAGACAACGTCTTGAAGGACGTCCACGAACAAATTTTGCATTTTTGACGTCGGAATCCTGATCACCCAAAAAATGGTGTGCAATAGCACACGAAAATCGTCAAAATGAGGCGTATGCTCGCTCCGGGGCTCGTTTGACCTTCCAAATGGCCCAGAAAACCCGTGATGGCCAACCGTATGCATAGACAACGTCTTGACGGACGTCCACGAACAAATTTGACATTTTTGACGTCGGAATCCTGATCACCCAAAAAATGGTGTTCAATAGCACACGAAAATCATCAAAATGAGGCGTATGCTCGCTCCGGGGCTCGTTTGACCTTCCAAACGACCCAGAAAACCCGTGATGGCCAACCGTATGCATAGACAACGTCTTGAAGGACGTCCACGAACAAATTTGGCATTTTTGACGTCGGAATCCTGATCACCCAAAAAATGGTGTGCAATAGCACACGAAAATCGTCAAAATGAGGCGTATGCTCGCTCCGGGGCTCGTTTGACCTTCCAAATGGCCCAGAAAACCCGTGATGGCCAACCGTATGCATAGACAACGTCTTGACGGACGTCCACGAACAAATTTGACATTTTTGACGTCGGAATCCTGATCACCCAAAAAATGGTGTTCAATAGCACACGAAAATCATCAAAATGAGGCGTATGCTCGCTCCGGGGCTCGTTTGACCTTCCAAACGACCCAGAAAACCCGTGATGGCCAACCGTATGCATAGACAACGTCTTGAAGGACGTCCACGAACAAATTTGGCATTTTTGACGTCGGAATCCTGATCACCCAAAAAATGGTGTGCAATAGCACACGAAAATCGTCAAAATGAGGCGTATGCTCGCTCCGGGGCTCGTTTGACCTTCCAAATGGCCCAGAAAACCCGTGATGGCCAACCGTATGCATAGACAACGTCTTGAAGGACGTCCACGAACAAATTTGGCATTTTTGACGTCGGAATCCCGATCACCCAAAAAATGGTGTGCAATAGCACACGAAAATCGTCAAAATGAGGCGTATGCTCGCTCCGGGGCTCGTTTGACCTTCCAAACGGCCCAGAAAACCCGTGATGGCCAACCGTATGCATAGACAACGTCTTGAAGGACGTCCACGAACAAATTTGGCATTTTTGACGTCGGAATCCTGATCACCCAAAAAATGGTGTGCAATAGCACACGAAAATCGTCAAAATGAGGCGTATGCTCGCTCCGGGGCTCGTTTGACCTTCCAAATGGCCCAGAAAACCCGTGATGGCCAACCGTATGCATAGACAACGTCTTGACGGACGTCCACGAACAAATTTGACATTTTTGACGTCGGAATCCTGATCACCCAAAAAATGGTGTGCAATAGCACACGAAAATCATCAAAATGAGGCGTATGCTCGCTCCGGGGCTCGTTTGACCTTCCAAACGACCCAGAAAACCCGTGATGGCCAACCGTATGCATAGACAACGTCTTGAAGGACGTCCACGAACAAATTTGGCATTTTTGACGTCGGAATCCTGATCACCCAAAAAATGGTGTGCAATAGCACACGAAAATCGTCAAAATGAGGCGTATGCTCGCTCCGGGGCTCGTTTGACCTTCCAAATGGCCCAGAAAACCCGTGATGGCCAACCGTATGCATAGACAACGTCTTGAAGGACGTCCACGAACAAATTTGGCATTTTTGACGTCGGAATCCCGATCACCCAAAAAATGGTGTGCAATAGCACACGAAAATCGTCAAAATGAGGCGTATGCTCGCTCCGGGGCTCGTTTGACCTTCCAAATGGCCCAGAAAACCCGTGATGGCCAACCGTATGCATAGACAATGTCTTGACGGACGTCCACGAACAAATTTGGCATTTTTGACGTCGGAATCCCGATCACCCAAAAAATGGTGTGCAATAGCACACGAAAATCGTCAAAATGAGGCGTATGCTCGCTCCGGGGCTCGTTTGACCTTCCAAACGGCCCAGAAAACCCGTGATGGCCAACCGTATGCATAGACAACGTCTTGAAGGACGTCCACGAACAAATTTGGCATTTTTGACGTCGGAATCCTGATCACCCAAAAAATGGTGTGCAATAGCACATGAAAATCGTCAAAATGAGGCGTATGCTCGCTCCGGGGCTCGTTTGACCTTCCAAATGGCCCAGAAAACCCGTGATGGCCAACCGTATGCATAGACAACGTCTTGACGGACGTCCACGAACAAATTTGACATTTTTGACGTCGGAATCCTGATCACCCAAAAAATGGTGTGCAATAGCACACGAAAATCATCAAAATGAGGCGTATGCTCGCTCCGGGGCTCGTTTGACCTTCCAAACGACCCAGAAAACCCGTGATGGCCAACCGTATGCATAGACAACGTCTTGAAGGACGTCCACGAACAAATTTTGCATTTTTGACGTCGGAATCCTGATCACCCAAAAAATGGTGTGCAATAGCACACGAAAATCGTCAAAATGAGGCGTATGCTCGCTCCGGGGCTCGTTTGACCTTCCAAATGGCCCAGAAAACCCGTGATGGCCAACCGTATGCATAGACAACGTCTTGAAGGACGTCCACGAACAAATTTGGCATTTTTGATGTCGGAATCCCGATCACCCAAAAAATGGTGTGCAATAGCACACGAAAATCGTCAAAATGAGGCGTATGCTCGCTCCGGGGCTCGTTTGACCTTCCAAATGGCCCAGAAAACCCGTGATGGCCAACCGTATGCATAGACAACGTCTTGACGGACGTGCACGAACAAATTTGACATTTTTGACGTCGGAATCCTGATCACCCAAAAAATGGTGTGCAATAGCACACGAAAATCATCAAAATGAGGCGTATGCTCGCTCCGGGGCTCGTTTGACCTTCCAAACGGCCCAGAAAACCCGTGATGGCCAACCGTATGCATAGACAACGTCTTGAAGGACGTCCACGAACAAATTTGGCATTTTTAACATCGGAATCCTGATCACCCAAAAAATGGTGTGCAATAGCACACGAAAATCGTCAAAATGAGGCGTATGCTCGCTCCGGGGCTCGTTTGACCTTCCAAATGGCCCAGAAAACCCGTGATGGCCAACCGTATGCATAGACAACGTCTTGACGGACGTCCACGAACAGATTTGGCATTTTTGACGTCGGAATCCTGATCACCCAAAAAATGGTGTGCAATAGCACACGAAAATCGTCAAAATGAGGCGTATGCTCGCTCCGGGGCTCGTTTGACCTTCCAAATGGACCAGAAAACCCGTGATGGCCAACCGTATGCATAGACAACGTCTTGACGGACGTCCACGAACAAATTTGGCATTTTTGACGTTGGAATCCCGATCACCCAAAAAATGGTGTGCAATAGCACACGAAAATCGTCAAAATGAGGCGTATGCTCGCTCCGGGGCTCGTTTGACCTTCCAAACGGCCCAGAAAACCCGTGATGGCCAACCGTATGCATAGACAACATCTTGAAGGACGTCCACGAACAAATTTGGCATTTTTGACGTCGGAATCCTGATCACCCAAAAAATGGTGTGCAATAGCACACGAAAATCGTCAAAATGAGGCGTATGCTCGCTCCGGGGCTCGTTTGACCTTCCAAATGGCCCAGAAAACCCGTGATGGCCAACCGTATGCATAGACAACGTCTTGACGGACGTCCACGAACAAATTTGACATTTTTGACGTCGGAATCCTGATCACCCAAAAAATGGTGTGCAATAGCACACGAAAATCATCAAAATGAGGCGTATGCTCGCTCCGGGGCTCGTTTGACCTTCCAAACGACCCAGAAAACCCGTGATGGCCAACCGTATGCATAGACAACGTCTTGAAGGACGTCCATGAACAAATTTGGCATTTTTGACGTCGGAATCCTGATCACCCAAAAAATGGTGTGCAATAGCACACGAAAATCGTCAAAATGAGGCGTACGCTCGCTCCGGGGCTCGTTTGACCTTCCAAATGGCCCAGAAAACCCGTGATGGCCAACCGTATGCATAGACAACGTCTTGAAGGACGTCCACGAACAAATTTGGCATTTTTGACGTCGGAATCCCGATCACCCAAAAAATGGTGTGCAATAGCACACGAAAATCGTCAAAATGAGGCGTATGCTCGCTCCGGGGCTCGTTTGACCTTCCAAATGGCCCAGAAAACCCGTGATGGCCAATCGTATGCATAGACAACGTCTTGACGGACGTCCACGAACATATTTGACATTTTTGACGTCGGAATCCTGATCACCCAAAAAATGGTGTGCAATAGCACACGAAAATCATCAAAATGAGGCGTATGCTCGCTCCGGGGCTCGTTTGACCTTCCAAACGGCCCAGAAAACCCGTGATGGCCAACCGTATGCATAGACAACGTCTTGAAGGACGTCCACGAACAAATTTGGCATTTTTAACGTCGGAATCCTGATCACCCAAAAAATGGTGTGCAATAGCACACGAAAATCGTCAAAATGAGGCGTATGCTCGCTCCGGGGCTCGTTTGACCTTCCAAATGGCCCAGAAAACCCGTGATGGCCAACCGTATGCATAGACAACGTCTTGACGGACGTCCACGAACAAATTTGGCATTTTTGACGTCGGAATCCTGATCACCCAAAAAATGGTGTGCAATAGCACATGAAAATCGTCAAAATGAGGCGTATGCTCGCTCCGGGGCTCGTTTGACCTTCCAAATGGCCCAGAAAACCCGTGATGGCCAACCGTATGCATAGACAACGTCTTGACGGACGTCCACGAACAAATTTGGCATTTTTGACGTCGGAATCCCGATCACCCAAAAAATGGTGTGCAATAGCACACGAAAATCGTCAAAATGAGGCGTATGCTCGCTCTGGGGCTCGTTTGACCTTCCAAACGGCCCAGAAAACCCGTGATGGCCAACCGTATGCATAGACAACGTCTTGAAGGACGTCCACGAACAAATTTGGCATTTTTGACGTCGGAATCCTGATCACCCAAAAAATGGTGTGCAATAGCACACGAAAATCGTCAAAATGAGGCGTATGCTTGCTCCGGGGCTCGTTTGACCTTCCAAATGGCCCAGAAAACCCGTGATGGCCAACCGTATGCATAGACAACGTCTTGACGGACGTCCACGAACAAATTTGACATTTTTGACGTCGGAATCCTGATCACCCAAAAAATGGTGTGCAATAGCACACGAAAATCGTCAAAATGAGGCGTATGCTCGCTCCGGGGCTCGTTTGACCTTCCAAACGACCCAGAAAACCCGTGATGGCCAACCGTATGCATAGACAATGTCTTGAAGGACGTCCACGAACAAATTTGGCATTTTTGACGTCGGAATCCTGATCACCCAAAAAATGGTGTGCAATAGCACACGAAAATCGTCAAAATGAGGCGTATGCTCGCTCCGGGGCTCGTTTGACCTTCCAAATGGCCCAGAAAACCCGTGATGGCCAACCGTATGCATAGACAACGTCTTGAAGGACGTCCACGAACAAATTTGGCATTTTTGACGTCGGAATCCCGATCACCCAAAAAATGGTGTGCAATAGCACACGAAAATCGTCAAAATGAGGCGTATGCTCGCTCCGGGGCCCGTTTGACCTTCCAAATGGCCCAGAAAACCCGTGATGGCCAACCGTATGCATAGACAACGTCTTGACGGACGTCCACGAACAAATTTGACATTTTTGACGTCGGAATCTTGATCACCCAAAAAATGGTGTGCAATAGCACATGAAAATCATCAAAATGAGGCGTATGCTCGCTCCGGGGCTCGTTTGACCTTCCAAACGGCCCAGAAAACCCTTGATGGCCAACCGTATGCATAGACAACGTCTTGAAGGACGTCCACGAACAAATTTGGCATTTTTAACGTCGGAATCCTGATCACCCAAAAAATGGTGTGCAATAGCACACGAAAATCGTCAAAATGAGGCGTATGCTCGCTCCGGGGCTCGTTTGACCTTCCAAACGGCCCAGAAAACCCGTGATGGCCAACCGTATGCATAGACAACGTCTTGAAGGACGTCCACGAACAAATTTGGCATTTTTGACGTCGGAATCCTGATCACCCAAAAAATGGTGTGCAATAGCACACGAAAATCGTCAAAATGAGGCGTATGCTCGCTCCGGGGCTCGTTTGACCTTCCAAATGGCCCAGAAAACCCGTGATGGCCAACCGTATGCATAGACAACGTCTTGACGGACGTCCACGAACAAATTTGGCATTTTTGACGTCGGAATCCTGATCACCCAAAAAATGGTGTGCAATAGCACACGAAAATCGTCAAAATGAGGCGTATGCTCGCTCCGGGGCTCGTTTGACCTTCCAAATGGCCCAGAAAACCCGTGATGGCCAACCGTATGCATAGACAACGTCTTGACGGACGTCCACGAACAAATTTGGCATTTTTGACGTCGGAATCCCGATCACCCAAAAAATGGTGTGCAATAGCACACGAAAATCGTCAAAATGAGGCGTATGCTCGCTCCGGGGCTCGTTTGACCTTCCAAACGGCCCAGAAAACCCGTGATGGCCAACCGTATGCATAGACAACGTCTTGAAGGACGTCCACGAACAAATTTGGCATTTTTGACGTCGGAATCCTGATCACCCAAAAAATGGTGTGCAATAGCACACGAAAATCGTCAAAATGAGGCGTATGCTCGCTCCGGGGCTCGTTTGACCTTCCAAATGGCCCAGAAAACCCGTGATGGCCAATCGTATGCATAGACAACGTCTTGACGGACGTCCACGAACAAATTTGACATTTTTGACGTCGGAATCCTGATCACCCAAAAAATGGTGTGCAATAGCACACGAAAATCATCAAAATGAGGCGTATGCTCGCTCCGGGGCTCGTTTGACCTTCCAAACGACCCAGAAAACCCGTGATGGCCAACCGTATGCATAGACAACGTCTTGAAGGACGTCCACGAACAAATTTGGCATTTTTGACGTCGGAATCCTGATCACCCAAAAAATGGTGTGCAATAGCACACGAAAATCGTCAAAATGAGGCGTATGCTCGCTCCGGGGCTCGTTTGACCTTCCAAATGGCCCAGAAAACTCGTGATGGCCAACCGTATGCATAGACAACGTCTTGAATGACGTCCACGAACAAATTTGGCATTTTTGACGTCGGAATCCCGATCACCCAAAAAATGGTGTGCAATAGCACACGAAAATCGTCAAAATGAGGCGTATGCTCGCTCCGGGGCTCGTTTGACCTTCCAAATGGCCCAGAAAACCCGTAATGGCCAACCGTATGCATAGACAACGTCTTGACGGACGTCCACGAACAAATTTGACATTTTTGACGTCGGAATCCTGATCACCCAAAAAATGGTGTGCAATAGCACATGAAAATCATCAAAATGAGGCGTATGCTCGCTCCGGGGCTCATTTGACCTTCCAAACGGCCCAGAAAACCCGTGATGGCCAACCGTATGCATAGACAACGTCTTGAAGGACGTCCACGAACAAATTTGGCATTTTTAACGTCGGAATCCTGATCACCCAAAAAATGGTGTGCAATAGCACACGAAAATCGTCAAAATGAGGCGTATGCTCGCTCCGGGGCTCGTTTGACCTTCCAAATGGCCCAGAAAACCCGTGATGGCCAACCGTATGCATAGACAACGTCTTGACGGACGTCCACGAACAAATTTGGCATTTTTGACGTCGGAATCCTGATCACCCAAAAAATGGTGTGCAATAGCACACGAAAATCGTCAAAATGAGGCGTATGCTCGCTCCGGGGCTCGTTTGACCTTCCAAATGGACCAGAAAACCCGTGATGGCCAACCGTATGCATAGACAACATCTTGACGGACGTCCACGAACAAATTTGGCATTTTTGATGTTGGAATCCCGATCACACAAAAAATGGTGTGCAATAGCACACGAAAATCGTCAAAATGAGGCGTATGCTCGCTCCGGGGCTCGTTTGACCTTCCAAACGGCCCAGAAAACCCGTGATGGCCAACCGTATGCATAGACAACGTCTTGAAGGACGTCCACGAACAAATTTGGCATTTTTGACGTCGGAATCCTGATCACCCAAAAAATGGTGTGCAATAGCACACGAAAATCGTCAAAATGAGGCGTATGCTCGCTCCGGGGCTCGTTTGACCTTCCAAATGGCCCAGAAAGCCCGTGATGGCCAACCGTATGCATAGACAACGTCTTGACGGACGTCCACGAACAAATTTGACATTTTTGACGTCGGAATCCTGATCACCCGAAAAATGGTGTGCAATAGCACACGAAAATCATCAAAATGAGGCGTATGCTCGCTCCGGGGCTCGTTTGACCTTCCAAACGACCCAGAAAACCCGTGATGGCCAACCGTATGCATAGACAACGTCTTGAAGGACGTCCACGAACAAATTTGGCATTTTTGACGTCGGAATCCTGATCACCCAAAAAATGGTGTGCAATAGCACACGAAAATCGTCAAAATGAGGCGTATGCTCGCTCCGGGGCCCGTTTGACCTTCCAAATGGCCCAGAAAACCCGTGATGGCCAACCGTATGCATAGACAACGTCTTGAAGGACGTCCACGAACAAATTTGGCATTTTTGACGTCGGAATCCCGATCACCCAAAAAATGGTGTGCAATAGCACACGAAAATCGTCAAAATGAGGCGTATGCTCGCTCCGGGGCTCGTTTGACCTTCCAAATGGCCCAGAAAACCCGTGATGGCCAACCGTATGCATAGACAACGTCTTGACGGACGTCCACGAACAAATTTGACATTTTTGACGTCGGAATCCTGATCACCCAAAAAATGGTGTGCAATAGCACATGAAAATCATCAAAATGAGGCGTATGCTCGCTCCGGGGCTCGTTTGACCTTCCAAACGGCCCAGAAAACCCGTGATGGCCAACCGTATGCATAGACAACGTCTTGAAGGACGTCCACGAACAAATTTGGCATTTTTAACGTCGGAATCCTGATCACCCAAAAAATGGTGTGCAATAGCACACGAAAATCGTCAAAATGAGGCGTATGCTCGCTCCGGGGCTCGTTTGACCTTCCAAATGGCCCAGAAAACCCGTGATGGCCAACCGTATGCATAGACAACGTCTTGACGGACGTCCACGAACAAATTTGGCATTTTTGACGTCGGAATCCTGATCACCCAAAAAATGGTGTGCAATAGCACACGAAAATCGTCAAAATGAGGCGTATGCTCGCTCCGGGGCTCGTTTGACCTTCCAAATGGCCCAGAAAACCCGTGATGGCCAACCGTATGCATAGACAACGTCTTGACGGACGTCCACGAACAAATTTGGCATTTTTGACGTCGGAATCCCGATCACCCAAAAAATGGTGTGCAATAGCACACGAAAATCGTCAAAATGAGGCGTATGCTCGCTCCGGGGCTCGTTTGACCTTCCAAACGGCCCAGAAAACCCGTGATGGCCAACCGTATGCATAGACAACGTCTTGAAGGACGTCCACGAACAAATTTGGCATTTTTGACGTCGGAATCCTGATCACCCAAAAAATGGTGTGCAATAGCACACGAAAATCGTCAAAATGAGGCGTATGCTCGCTCCGGGGCTCGTTTGACCTTCCAAATGGCCCAGAAAACCCGTGATGGCAAATCGTATGCATAGACAACGTCTTGACGGACGTCCACGAACAAATTTGACATTTTTGACGTCGGAATCCTGATCACCCAAAAAATGGTGTGCAATAGCACACGAAAATCATCAAAATGAGGCGTATGCTCGCTCCGGGGCTCGTTTGACCTTCCAAACGACCCAGAAAACCCGTGATGGCCAACCGTATGCATAGACAACGTCTTGAAGGACGTCCACGAACAAATTTGGCATTTTTGACGTCGGAATCCTGATCACCCAAAAAATGGTGTGCAATAGCACACGAAAATCGTCAAAATGAGGCGTATGCTCGCTCCGGGGCTCGTTTGACCTTCCAAATGGCCCAGAAAACTCGTGATGGCCAACCGTATGCATAGACAACGTCTTGAAGGACGTCCACGAACAAATTTGGCATTTTTGACGTCGGAATCCCGATCACCCAAAAAATGGTGTGCAATAGCACACGAAAATCGTCAAAATGAGGCGTATGCTCGCTCCGGGGCTCGTTTGACCTTCCAAATGGCCCAGAAAACCCGTAATGGCCAACCGTATGCATAGACAACGTCTTGACGGACGTCCACGAACAAATTTGACATTTTTGACGTCGGAATCCTGATCACCCAAAAAATGGTGTGCAATAGCACATGAAAATCATCAAAATGAGGCGTATGCTCGCTCCGGGGCTCGTTTGACCTTCCAAACGGCCCAGAAAACCCGTGATGGCCAACCGTATGCATAGACAACGTCTTGAAGGACGTCCACGAACAAATTTGGCATTTTTAACGTCGGAATCCTGATCACCCAAAAAATGGTGTGCAATAGCACACGAAAATCGTCAAAATGAGGCGTATGCTCGCTCCGGGGCTCGTTTGACCTTCCAAATGGCCCAGAAAACCCGTGATGGCCAACCGTATGCATAGACAACGTCTTGACGGACGTCCACGAACAAATTTGGCATTTTTGACGTCGGAATCCTGATCACCCAAAAAATGGTGTGCAATAGCACACGAAAATCGTCAAAATGAGGCGTATGCTCGCTCCGGGGCTCGTTTGACCTTCCAAATGGACCAGAAAACCCGTGATGGCCAACCGTATGCATAGACAACATCTTGACGGACGTCCACGAACAAATTTGGCATTTTTGATGTTGGAATCCCGATCACACAAAAAATGGTGTGCAATAGCACACGAAAATCGTCAAAATGAGGCGTATGCTCGCTCCGGGGCTCGTTTGACCTTCCAAACGGCCCAGAAAACCCGTGATGGCCAACCGTATGCATAGACAACGTCTTGAAGGACGTCCACGAACAAATTTGGCATTTTTGACGTCGGAATCCTGATCACCCAAAAAATGGTGTGCAATAGCACACGAAAATCGTCAAAATGAGGCGTATGCTCGCTCCGGGGCTCGTTTGACCTTCCAAATGGCCCAGAAAACCCGTGATGGCCAACCGTATGCATAGACAACGTCTTGACGGACGTCCACGAACAAATTTGACATTTTTGACGTCGGAATCCTGATCACCCAAAAAATGGTGTGCAATAGCACACGAAAATCATCAAAATGAGGCGTATGCTCGCTCCGGGGCTCGTTTGACCTTCCAAACGACCCAGAAAACCCGTGATGGCCAACCGTATGCATAGACAACGTCTTGAAGGACGTCCACGAACAAATTTGGCATTTTTGACGTCGGAATCCTGATCACCCAAAAAATGGTGTGCAATAGCACACGAAAATCGTCAAAATGAGGCGTATGCTCGCTCCGGGGCTCGTTTGACCTTCCAAATGGCCCAGAAAACCCGTGATGGCCAACCGTATGCATAGACAACGTCTTGAAGGACGTGCACGAACAAATTTGGCATTTTTGACGTCAGAATCCCGATCACCCAAAAAATGGTGTGCAATAGCACACGAAAATCGTCAAAATGAGGCGTATGCTCGCTCCGGGGCTCGTTTGACCTTCCAAATGGCCCAGAAAACCAGTGATGGCCAACCGTATGCATAGACAACGTCTTGACGGACGTCCACGAACAAATTTGACATTTTTGACGTCGGAATCCTGATCACCCAAAAAATGGTGTGCAATAGCACACGAAAATCATCAAAATGAGGCGTATGCTCGCTCCGGGGCTCGTTTGACCTTCCAAACGGCCCAGAAAACCCGTGATGGCCAACCGTATGCATAGACAACGTCTTGAAGGACGTCCACGAACAAATTTGGCATTTTTAACATCGGAATCCTGATCACCCAAAAAATGGTGTGCAATAGCACACGAAAATCGTCAAAATGAGGCGTATGCTCGCTCCGGGGCTCGTTTGACCTTCCAAATGGCCCAGAAAACCCGTGATGGCCAACCGTATGCATAGACAACGTCTTGAAGGACGTCCACGAAAAAATTTGGCATTTTTGACGTCGGAATCCTGATCACCCAAAAAATGGTGTGCAATAGCACACGAAAATCGTCAAAATGAGGCGTATGCTCGCTCCGGGGCTCGTTTGACCTTCCAAATGGCCCAGAAAACCCGTGATGGCCAACCGTATGCATAGACAACGTCTTGACGGACGTCCACAAACAAATTTGGCATTTTTGACGTCGGAATCCCGATCACCCAAAAAATGGTGTGCAATAGCACACGAAAATCGTCAAAATGAGGCGTATGCTCGCTCCGGGGCTCGTTTGACCTTCCAAACGGCCCAGAAAACCCGTGATGGCCAACCGTATGCATAGACAACGTCTTGAAGGACGTCCACGAACAAATTTGGCATTTTTGACGTCGGAATCCCGATCACCCAAAAAATGGTGTGCAATAGCACACGAAAATCATCAAAATGAGGCGTATGCTCGCTCCGGGGCTCGTTTGACCTTCCAAATGGCCCAGAAAACCCGTGATGGCCAACCGTATGCATAGACAACGTCTTGACGGACGTCCACGAACAAATTTGACATTTTTGACGTCGGAATCCTGATCACCCAAAAAATGGTGTGCAATAGCACATGAAAATCATCAAAATGAGGCGTATGCTCGCTCCGGGGCTCGTTTGACCTTCCAAACGGCCCAGAAAACCCGTGATGGCCAACCGTATGCATAGACAACGTCTTGAAGGACGTCCACGAACAAATTTGGCATTTTTAACGTCGGAATCCTGATCACCCAAAAAATGGTGTGCAATAGCACACGAAAATCGTCAAAATGAGGCGTATGCTCGCTCCGGGGCTCGTTTGACCTTCCAAATGGCCCAGAAAACCCGTGATGGCCAACCGTATGCATAGACAACGTCTTGACGGACGTCCACGAACAAATTTGGCATTTTTGACGTCGGAATCCTGATCACCCAAAAAATGGTGTGCAATAGCACACGAAAATCGTCAAAATGAGGCGTATGCTCGCTCCGGGGCTCGTTTGACCTTCCAAATGGACCAGAAAACCCGTGATGGCCAACCGTATGCATAGACAACGTCTTGACGGACGTCCACGAACAAATTTGGCATTTTTGATGTTTGAATCCCGATCACACAAAAAATGGTGTGCAATAGCACACGAAAATCGTCAAAATGAGGCGTATGCTCGCTCCGGGGCTCGTTTGACCTTCCAAACGGCCCAGAAAACCCGTGATGGCCAACCGTATGCATAGACAACGTCTTGAAGGACGTCCACGAACAAATTTGGCATTTTTGACGTCGGAATCCTGATCACCCAAAAAATGGTGTGCAATAGCACACGAAAATCGTCAAAATGAGGCGTATGCTCGCTCCGGGGCTCGTTTGACCTTCCAAATGGCCCAGAAAACCCGTGATGGCCAACCGTATGCATAGACAACGTCTTGACGGACGTCCACGAACAAATTTGACATTTTTGACGTCGGAATCCTGATCACCCAAAAAATGGTGTGCAATAGCACACGAAAATCATCAAAATGAGGCGTATGCTCGCTCCGGGGCTCGTTTGACCTTCCAAACGACCCAGAAAACCCGTGATAGCCAACCGTATGCATAGACAACGTCTTGAAGGATGTCCACGAACAAATTTGGCATTTTTGACGTCGGAATCCTGATCACCCAAAAAATGGTGTGTAATAGCACACGAAAATCGTCAAAATGAGGCGTATGCTCGCTCCGGGGCTCGTTTGACCTTCCAAATGGCCCAGAAAACCCGTGATGGCCAACCGTATGCATAGACAACGTCTTGAAGGACGTCCACGAACAAATTCGGCATTTTTGACGTCGGAATCCCGATCACCCAAAAAATGGTGTGCAATAGCACACAAAAATCGTCAAAATGAGGCGTATGCTCGCTCCGGGGCTCGTTTGACCTTCCAAATGGCCCAGAAAACCCGTGATGGCCAACTGTATGCATAGACAACGTCTTGACGGACGTCCACGAACAAATTTGACATTTTTGACGTCGGAATCCTGATCACCCAAAAAATGGTGTGCAATAGCACACGAAAATCATCAAAATGAGGCGTATGCTCGCTCCGGGGCTCGTTTGACCTTCCAAACGGCCCAGAAAACCCGTGATGGCCAACCGTTCGCATAGACAATGTCTTGAAGGACGTCCACGAACAAATTTGGCATTTTTAACATCGGAATCCTGATCACCCAAAAAATGGTGTGCAATAGCACACGAAAATCGTCAAAATGAGGCGTATGCTCGCTCCGGGGCTCGTTTGACCTTCCAAATGGCCCAGAAAACCCGTGATGGCCAACCGTATGCATAGACAACGTCTTGACGGACGTCCACGAACAAATTTTTTGCATTTTTGACGTCGGAATCCTGATCACCCAAAAAATGGTGTGCAATAGCTCACGAAAATCGTCAAAATGAGGCGTATGCTCGCTCCGGGGCTCGTTTGACCTTCCAAATGGCCCAGAAAACCCGTGATGGCCAACCGTATGCATAGACAACGTCTTGACGGACGTCCACGAACAAATTTGGCATTTTTGACGTCGGAATCCCGATCACCCAAAAAATGGTGTGCAATAGCACAAGAAAATCGTCAAAATGAGGCGTATGCTCGCTCCGGGGCTCGTTTGACCTTCCAAACGGCCCAGAAAACCCGTGATGGCCAACCGTATGCATAGACAACGTCTTGACGGACGTCCACGAACAAATTTGGCATTTTTGACGTCGGAATCCCGATCACCCAAAAAATGGTGTGCAATAGCACACGAAAATCGTCAAAATGAGGCGTATGCTCGCTCCGGGGCTCGTTTGACCTTCCAAATGGCCCAGAAAACCCGTGATGGCCAACCGTATGCATAGACAACATCTTGACGGACGTCCACGAACAAATTTGACATTTTTGACGTCGGAATCCTGATCACCCAAAAAATGGTGTGCAATAGCACACGAAAATCATCAAAATGAGGCGTATGCTCGCTCCGGGGCTCGTTTGACCTTCCAAACGGCCCAGAAAACCCGTGATGGCCAACCGTATGCATAGACAACGTCTTGAAGGACGTCCACGAACAAATTTGGCATTTTTAACGTCGGAATCCTGATCACCCAAAAAATGGTGTGCAATAGCACACGAAAATCGTCAAAATGAGGCGTATGCTCGCTCCGGGGCTCGTTTGACCTTCCAAATGGCCCAGAAAACCCGTGATGGCCAACCGTATGCATAGACAACGTCTTGACGGACGTCCACGAACAAATTTGGCATTTTTGACGTCGGAATCCTGATCACCCAAAAAATGGTGTGCAATAGCACACGAAAATCGTCAAAATGAGGCGTATGCTCGCTCCGGGGCTCGTTTGACCTTCCAAATGGCCCAGAAAACCCGTGATGGCCAACCGTATGCATAGACAACGTCTTGACGGACGTCCACGAACAAATTTGGCATTTTTGACGTCGGAATCCCGATCACCCAAAAAATGGTGTGCAATAGCACACGAAAATCGTCAAAATGAGGCGTATGCTCGCTCCGGGGCTCGTTTGACCTTCCAAACGGCCCAGAAAACCCGTGATGGCCAACCGTATGCATAGACAACGTCTTGAAGGACGTCCACGAACAAATTTGGCATTTTTGACGTCGGAATCCTGATCACCCAAAAAATGGTGTGCAATAGCACACGAAAATCGTCAAAATGAGGCGTATGCTCGCTCCGGGGCTCGTTTGACCTTCCAAATGGCCCAGAAAACCCGTGATGGCCAACCGTATGCATAGACAACGTCTTGACGGACGTCCACGAACAAATTTGACATTTTTGACGTCGGAATCCTGATCACCCAAAAAATGGTGTGCAATAGCACACGAAAATCATCAAAATGAGGCGTATGCTCGCTCCGGGGCTCGTTTGACCTTCCAAACGACCCAGAAAACCCGTGATGGCCAACCGTATGCATAGACAACGTCTTGAAGGACGTCCACGAACAAATTTGGCATTTTTGACGTCGGAATCCTGATCACCCAAAAAATGGTGTGCAATAGCACACGAAAATCGTCAAAATGAGGCGTATGCTCGCTCCGGGGCTCGTTTGACCTTCCAAATGGCCCAGAAAACCCGTGATGGCCAACCGTATGCATAGACAACGTCTTGAAGGACGTGCACGAACAAATTTGGCATTTTTGACGTCAGAATCCCGATCACCCAAAAAATGGTGTGCAATAGCACACGAAAATCGTCAAAATGAGGCGTATGCTCGCTCCGGGGCTCGTTTGACCTTCCAAATGGCCCAGAAAACCAGTGATGGCCAACCGTATGCATAGACAACGTCTTGACGGACGTCCACGAACAAATTTGACATTTTTGACGTCGGAATCCTGATCACCCAAAAAATGGTGTGCAATAGCACACGAAAATCATCAAAATGAGGCGTATGCTCGCTCCGGGGCTCGTTTGACCTTCCAAACGGCCCAGAAAACCCGTGATGGCCAACCGTATGCATAGACAACGTCTTGAAGGACGTCCACGAACAAATTTGGCATTTTTAACATCGGAATCCTGATCACCCAAAAAATGGTGTGCAATAGCACACGAAAATCGTCAAAATGAGGCGTATGCTCGCTCCGGGGCTCGTTTGACCTTCCAAATGGCCCAGAAAACCCGTGATGGCCAACCGTATGCATAGACAACGTCTTGAAGGACGTCCACGAAAAAATTTGGCATTTTTGACGTCGGAATCCTGATCACCCAAAAAATGGTGTGCAATAGCACACGAAAATCGTCAAAATGAGGCGTATGCTCGCTCCGGGGCTCGTTTGACCTTCCAAATGGCCCAGAAAACCCGTGATGGCCAATCGTATGCATAGACAACGTCTTGACGGACGTCCACGAACAAATTTGACATTTTTGACGTCGGAATCCTGATCACCCAAAAAATGGTGTGCAATAGCACACGAAAATCATCAAAATGAGGCGTATGCTCGCTCGGGGGCTCGTTTGACCTTCCAAACGACCCAGAAAACCCGTGATGGCCAACCGTATGCATAGACAACGTCTTGAAGGACGTCCACGAACAAATTTGGCATTTTTGACGACGGAATCCCGATCACCCAAAAAATGGTGTGTAATAGCACACGAAAATCGTCAAAATGAGGCGTATGCTCGCTCCGGGGCTCGTTTGACCTTCCAAATGGCCCAGAAAACCAGTGATGGCCAACCGTATGCATAGACAACGTCTTGACGGACGTCCACGAACAAATTTGACATTTTTGACGTCGGAATCCTGATCACCCAAAAAATGGTGTGCAATAGCACACGAAAATCGTCAAAATGAGGCGTATGCTCGCTCCGGGGCTCGTTTGACCTTCCAAATGGCCCAGAAAACCCGTGATGGCCAACCGTATGCATAGACAACGTCTTGACGGACGTCCACGAACAAATTTGGCATTTTTGACGTCGGAATCCTGATCACCCAAAAAATGGTGTGCAATAGCACACGAAAATCGTCAAAATGAGGCGTATGCTCGCTCCGGGGCTCGTTTGACCTTCCAAATGGCCCAGAAAACCCGTGATGGCCAACCGTATGCATAGACAACGTCTTGACGGACGTCCACGAACAAATTTGGCATTTTTGACGTCGGAATCCCGATCACCCAAAAAATGGTGTGCAATAGCACACGAAAATCGTCAAAATGAGGCGTATGCTCGCTCCGGGGCTCGTTTGACCTTCCAAACGGCCCAGAAAACCCGTGATGGCCAATCGTATGCATAGACAACGTCTTGAAGGACGTCCACGAACAAATTTGGCATTTTTGACGTCGGAATCCTGATCACCCAAAAAATGGTGTGCAATAGCACACAAAAATCGTCAAAATGAGGCGTATGCTCGCTCCGGGGCTCGTTTGACCTTCCAAATGGCCCAGAAAACCCGTGATGGCCAACCGTATGCATAGACAACGTCTTGACGGACGTCCACGAACAAATTTGACATTTTTGACGTCGGAATCCTGATCACCCAAAAAATGGTGTGCAATAGCACACGGAAATCATCAAAATGAGGCGTATGCTCGCTCCGGGGCTCGTTTGACCTTCCAAACGACCCAGAAAACCCGTGATGGCCAACCGTATGCATAGACAACGTCTTGAAGGACGTCCACGAACAAATTTGGCATTTTTGACGTCGGAATCCTGATCACCCAAAAAATGGTGTGCAATAGCACACGAAAATCGTCAAAATGAGGCGTATGCTCGCTCCGGGGCTCGTTTGACCTTCCAAATGGCCCAGAAAACCCGTGATGGCCAACCGTATGCATAGACAACGTCTTGAAGGATGTCCACGAAAAATTTGGCATTTTTGACGTCGGAATCCCGATCACCCAAAAAATGGTGTGCAATAGCACACGAAAATCGTCAAAATGAGGCGTATGCTCGCTCCGGGGCTCGTTTGACCTTCCAAATGGCCCAGAAAACCCGTGATGGCCAACCGTATGCATAGACAACGTCTTGACGGATGTCCACGAACAAATTTAACATTTTTGACGTCGGAATCCTGATCACCCAAAAAATGGTGTGCAATAGCACACGAAAATCATCAAAATGAGGCGTATGCTCGCTCCGGGGCTCGTTTGACCTTCCAAACGGCCCAGAAAACCCGTGATGGCCAACCGTATGCATAGACAACGTCTTGAAGGACGTCCACGAACAAATTTGGCATTTTTAACGTCGGAATCCTGATCACCCAAAAAATGGTGTGCAATAGCACACGAAAATCGTCAAAATGAGGCGTATGCTCGCTCCGGGGCTCGTTTGACCTTCCAAATGGCCCAGAAAACCCGTGATGGCCAACCGTATGCATAGACAACGTCTTGACGGACGTCCACGAACAAATTTGGCATTTTTGACGTCGGAATCCTGATCACCCAAAAAATGGTGTGCAATAGCACACGAAAATCGTCAAAATGAGGCGTATGCTCGCTCCGGGGCTCGTTTGACCTTCCAAATGGCCCAGAAAACCCGTGATGGCCAACTGTATGCATAGACAACGTCTTGACGGACGTCCACGAACAAATTTGGCATTTTTGACGTCGGAATCCCGATCACCCAAAAAATGGTGTGCAATAGTACACGAAAATCGTCAAAATGAGGCGTATGCTCGCTCCGGGGCTCGTTTGACCTTCCAAACGGCCCAGAAAACCCGTGATGGCCAACCGTATGCATAGACAACGTCTTGAAGGACGTCCATGAACAAATTTGGCATTTTTGACGTCGGAATCCTGATCACCCAAAAAATGGTGTGCAATAGCACACGAAAATCGTCAAAATGAGGCGTATGCTCGCTCCGGGGCTCGTTTGACCTTCCAAATGACCCAGAAAACCCGTGATGGCCAACCGTATGCATAGACAACGTCTTGACGGACGTCCACGAACAAATTTGACATTTTTGACGTCGGAATCCTGATCACCCAAAAAATGGTGTGCAATAGCACACGAAAATCATCAAAATGAGGCGTATGCTCGCTCCGGGGCTCGTTTGACCTTCCAAACGACCCAGAAAACCCGTGATGGCCAACCGTATGCATAGACAACGTCTTGAAGGACGTCCACGAACAAATTTGGCATTTTTGACGTCGGAATCCTGATCACCCAAAAAATGGTGTGCAATAGCACACGAAAATCGTCAAAATGAGGCGTATGCTCGCTCCGGGGCTCGTTTGACCTTCCAAATGGCCCAGAAAACCCGTGATGGCCAACCGTATGCATAGAAAACGTCTTGAAGGACGTCCACGAACAAATTTGGCATTTTTGACGTCGGAATCCCGATCACCCAAAAAATGGTGTGCAATAGCACACAAAAATCGTCAAAATGAGGCGTATGCTCGCTCCGGGGCTCGTTTGACCTTCCAAATGGCCCAGAAAACCCGTGATGGCCAACCGTATGCATAGACAACGTCTTGACGGACGTCCACGAACAAATTTGACATTTTTGACGTCGGAATCCTGATCACCCAAAAAATGGTGTGCAATAGCACACGAAAATCATCAAAATGAGGCGTATGCTCGCTCTGGGGCTCGTTTGACCTTCCAAACGGCCCAGAAAACCCGTGATGGCCAACCGTATACATAGACAACGTCTTGAAGGACGTCCACGAACAAATTTGGCATTTTTAACATCGGAATCCTGATCACCCAAAAAATGGTGTGCAATAGCACACGAAAATCGTCAAAATGAGGCGTATGCTCGCTCCGGGGCTCGTTTGACCTTCCAAATGGCCCAGAAAACCCGTGATGGCCAACCGTATGCATAGACAACGTCTTGACGTACGTCCACGAACAAATTTGGCATTTTTGACGTCGGAATCCTGATCACCCAAAAAATGGTGTGCAATAGCACACGAAAATCGTCAAAATGAGGCGTATGCTCGCTCCGGGGCTCGTTTGACCTTCCAAATGGCCCAGAAAACCTGTGATGGCCAACTTTATGCATAGACAACGTCTTGACGGACGTCCACGAACAAATTTGGCATTTTTGACGTCGGAATCCCGATCACCCAAAAAATGGTGTGCAATAGCACACGAAAATCGTCAAAATGAGGCGTATGCTCGCTCCGGGGCTCGTTTGACCTTCCAAACGGCCCAGAAAACCCGTGATGGCCAACCGTATGCATAGACAACATCTTGAAGGACGTCCACGAACAAATTTGGCATTTTTGATGTCGGAATCCTGATCACCCAAAAAATGGTGTGCAATAGCACACGAAAATCGTCAAAATGAGGCGTATGCTCGCTCCGGGGCTCGTTTGACCTTCCAAATGGCCCAGAAAACCAGTGATGGCCAACCGTATGCATAGACAACGTCCTTACGGACGTCCACGAACAAATTTGACATTTTTGACGTCGGAATCCTGATCACCCAAAAAATGGTGTGCAATAGCACACGAAAATCATCAAAATGAGGCGTATGCTCGCTCCGGGGCTCGTTTGACCTTCCAAACGACCCAGAAAACCCGTGATGGCCAACCGTATGCATAGACAACGTCTTGAAGGACGTCCACGAACAAATTTGGCATTTTTGACGTCGGAATCCTGATCACCCAAAAAATGGTGTGCAATAGCACACGAAAATCGTCAAAATGAGGCGTATGCTCGCTCCGGGGCTCGTTTGACCTTCCAAATGGCCCAGAAAACCCGTGATGGCCAACCGTATGCATAGACAACGTCTTAAAAGACGTCCACGAACAAATTTGGCATTTTTGACGTCGGAATCCCGATCACCCAAAAAATGGTGTGCAATAGCACACGAAAATCGTCAAAATGAGGCGTATGCTCGCTCCGGGGCTCGTTTGACCTTCCAAATGGCCCAAAAAACCCGTGATGGCCAACCGTATGCATAGACAACGTCTTGACGGACGTCCACGAACAAATTTGACATTTTTGACGTCGGAATCCTGATCACCCAAAAAATGGTGTGCAATGGCACACGAAAATCGTCAAAATGAGGCGTATGCTCGCTCCGGGGCTTGTTTGACCTTCCAAATGGCCCAGAAAACCCGTGATGGCCAACCGTATGCATAGAAAACGTCTTGAAGGACGTCCACGAACAAATTTGGCATTTTTGACGTCGGAATCCCGATCACCCAAAAAATGGTGTGCAATAGCACACAAAAATCGTCAAAATGAGGCGTATGCTCGCTCCGGGGCTCGTTTGACCTTCCAAATGGCCCAGAAAACCCGTGATGGCCAACCGTATGCATAGACAACGTCTTGACGGACGTCCACGAACAAATTTGACATTTTTGACGTCGGAATCCTGATCACCCAAAAAATGGTGTGCAATAGCACACGAAAATCATCAAAATGAGGCGTATGCTCGCTCTGGGGCTCGTTTGACCTTCCAAACGGCCCAGAAAACCCGTGATGGCCAACCGTATACATAGACAACGTCTTGAAGGACGTCCACGAACAAATTTGGCATTTTTAACATCGGAATCCTGATCACCCAAAAAATGGTGTGCAATAGCACACGAAAATCGTCAAAATGAGGCGTATGCTCGCTCCGGGGCTCGTTTGACCTTCCAAATGGCCCAGAAAACCCGTGATGGCCAACCGTATGCATAGACAACGTCTTGACGGACGTCCACGAACAAATTTGGCATTTTTGACGTCGGAATCCTGATCACCCAAAAAATGGTGTGCAATAGCACACAAAAATCGTCAAAATGAGGCGTATGCTCGCTCCGGGGCTCGTTTGACCTTCCAAATGGCCCAGAAAACCCGTGATGGCCAACTTTATGCATAGACAACGTCTTGACGGACGTCCACGAACAAATTTGGCATTTTTGACGTCGGAATCCCGATCACCCAAAAAATGGTGTGCAATAGCACACGAAAATCGTCAAAATGAGGCGTATGCTCGCTCCGGGGCTCGTTTGACCTTCCAAACGGCCCAGAAAACCCGTGATGGCCAACCGTATGCATAGACAACGTCTTGAAGGACGTCCACGAACAAATTTGGCATTTTTGATGTCGGAATCCTGATCACCCAAAAAATGGTGTGCAATAGCACACGAAAATCGTCAAAATGAGGCGTATGCTCGCTCCGGGGCTCGTTTGACCTTCCAAATGGCCCAGAAAACCAGTGATGGCGAACCGTATGCATAGACAACGTCCTTACGGACGTCCACGAACAAATTTGACATTTTTGACGTCGGAATCCTGATCACCCAAAAAATGGTGTGCAATAGCACACTAAAATCATCAAAATGAGGCGTATGCTCGCTCCGGGGCTCGTTTGACCTTCCAAACGACCCAGAAAACCCGTGATGGCCAACCGTATGCATAGACAACGTCTTGAAGGACGTCCACGAACAAATTTGGCATTTTTGACGTCGGAATCCTGATCACCCAAAAAATGGTGTGCAATAGCACACGAAAATCGTCAAAATGAGGCGTATGCTCGCTCCGGGGCTCATTTGACCTTCCAAATGGCCCAGAAAACCCGTGATGGCCAACCGTATGCATAGACAACGTCTTAAAGGACGTCCACGAACAAATTTGGCATTTTTGACGTCGGAATCCCGATCACCCAAAAAATGGTGTGCAATAGCACACGAAAATCGTCAAAATGAGGCGTATGCTCGCTCCGGGGATCGTTTGACCTTCCAAATGGCCCAGAAAACCCGTGATGGCCAACCGTATGCATAGACAACGTCTTGACGGACGTCCACGAACAAATTTGACATTTTTGACGTCGGAATCCTGATCACCCAAAAAATGGTGTGCAATAGCACACGAAAATCATCAAAATGAGGCGTATGCTCGCTCCGGGGCTCGTTTGACCTTCCAAACGGCCCAGAAAACCCGTGATGGCCAACCGTATGCATAGACAACGTCTTGAAGGACGTCCACGAACAAATTTGGCATTTTTAACGTCGGAATCCTGATCACCCAAAAAATGGTGTGCAATAGCACACGAAAATCGTCAAAATGAGGTGTATGCTCGCTCCGGGGCTCGTTTGACCTTCCAAATGGCCCAGAAAACCCGTGATGGCCAACCGTATGCATAGACAACGTCTTGACGGACGTCCACGAACAAATTTGGCATTTTTGACGTCGGAATCCTGATCACCCAAAAAATGGTGTGCAATAGCACACGAAATCGTCAAAATGAGGCGTATGCTCGCTCCGGGGCTCGTTTGACCTTCCAAATGGCCCAGAAAACCCGTGATGGCCAACCGTATGCATAGACAACGTCTTGACGGACGTCCACGAACAAATTTGGCATTTTTGACGTCGGAATCCCGATCATCCAAAAAATGGTGTGCAATAGCACACGAAAATCGTCAAAATGAGGCGTATGCTCGCTCCGGGGCTCGATTGACCTTCCAAACGGCCCAGAAAACCCGTGATGGCCAACCGTATGCATAGACAACGTCTTGAAGGACGTCCACGAACAAATTTGGCATTTTTGACGTCGGAATCCTGATCACCCAAAAAATGGTGTGCAATAGCACACGAAAATCGTCAAAATGAGGCGTATGCTCGCTCCGGGGCTCGTAGTACCTTCCAAATGGCCTAGAAAACCCGTGATGGCCAACCGTATGCATAGACAACGTCTTGACGGACGTCCAGGAACAAATTTGACATTTTTGACGTCGGAATCCTGATCACCCAAAAAATGGTGTGCAATAGCACACGAAAATCATCAAAATGAGGCGTATGCTCGCTCCGGGGCTTGTTTGACCTTCCAAACGACCCAGAAAACCCGTGATGGCCAACCGTATGCATAGACAACGTCTTGAAGGACGTCCATGAACAAATTTGGCATTTTTGACGTCGGAATCCTGATCACCCAAAAAATGGTGTGCAATAGCACACGAAAATCATCAAAATGAGGCGTATGCTCGCTCCGGGGCTCGTTTGACCTTCCAAACGGCCCAGAAAACCCGTGATGGCCAACCGTATGCATAGACAACGTCTTGAAGGACGTCCACGAACAAATTTGGCATTTTTGACGTCGGAATCCTGATCACCCAAAAAATGGTGTGCAATAGCACACGAAAATCGTCAAAATGAGGCGTATGCTCGCTCCGGGGCTCGTTTGA